>NC_133654.1:176545705-176854370 GCF_009905375.1 Apium graveolens
CTGAAGCTACGACAAAGGTACCTCAGACTACTTATGCTTTTCATACTGATGATATTAATGGTTGAAAGATATCGTTAAAACCATGTTTGTTAGTTATAGAGATCAACTTTAACATGTGAAGATTAACTTCTGAAATCTTGCATTTAAGAAAAGAAATGATTTCTTAGAAAAAGAGTTAGTCATGTTCCATCAAACTCAAGGATAGAGATATGCTTTTTGTTAGGGATGAAGTGCTAAAAATGATGATCTCTAAAACTGAGTTAGAAAAGGAAGAGAGATTATCAGGACTTGGACTAACTCTGGCAAAAACTCAAAATTTGCTAGTAGTGGAAACTGGAAAGAGGGCTTAGGTTATGGAGAAGATAAGAATGATAAAGGAACTGAAGAAATTAAGCATGTTGATAAGCAAAAGCCAAAGCTAAAAAACCTGTTAGTTTGTAACTGTAAAGTCTGAAAATGAGAAATCAGTTACAAAGGAATTAACTTCGACAAACTAAAACAGGAAAGACAGCTGAAGTGAACATAGGCTTAATGACAAAGCCAGCTTAAGCATAAGCTGAAAGATGTTAAGAATGCAACAAGGTAAAATCACCTAGGAAAAATAGGAATGGAAAGGAAGGTGTGAATAAAAGCAATAATTATAATTTGTTCCTGATGCTCCTAGGAAAACATGTCATAACTGTGGAAGTTCTAACCATCTGGCTTCTTTTTGCAGGAAGAATAAGAATATTAACTCCTTACCTTCAAAATCAGGAGTTAAGAGTCAGTCTGTTAGATACAAACCACAAAATCCTTGTTTTCATTGTGGTAGTTTATGGTATTCCATTTATACTTGTAAGGAATATCATAGTTTGTACTATGATTATTATCAATAAAACCTTCTTTGAAGAAAGTTTCTATTGTTCCTTCTAGTGTAAATTCTGATTCAAAGTCTGATAGTGTAAGTTCTGATAAGAAAAATGTTAACATAAACTCCGATGCTAAATCCGCTGCAAATGTTAACAAACTTAATAAGGCCAAAGGATCCAAGCAAGTCTGGGTCCTTAAAACTGATAATTATTGGTCTTTGTGATTGCAGGGCATAGGAAAAATATTCTAGTTCTGGACATGGATGTTCAGGACATATGACTGGAAATAAGGCCCTGCTATCAGACTTTGTGGAGAAAGCTGGCCCAAGTGTTTCTTATGGAGATGGCAACATTGGAAAACATTGGGATATGGCAATATCAATCTTAGAAATGTCATAATTAAAGAAGTAGCTCTGGTCTCAGGACTTAAACACAACCTACTAAGTATAAGTCAAATCTGTGACAGAGGTTATCATGTTGATTTCTTTGAAGAACACTGTGAAATTGTGAGTAAATCTAAAGGCAAAGTTGTTCTGAAAGGATACAAGCGTGATAACATTTATGAAGCTAAGCTTTCAACAAGTATTGATGGTTCTGCAATCTGTCTGATGAGTAGAGCATCAATTGAAGAAAGCTGGAATTTGCATAAGAAACTCTCTCATTTAAATTTCAATAATATAAATGAACTTGTCAAGAAAAATCTTGTGAGAGGACTGCCAAAGTCAGTATTTGCTCCTGATGGTCTTTGTGATTCCTGTTAGAAGGCCAAACAAATAAAATCTTCATTCAAGAGCAAGACTGAATCATCAATTCTTGAGCCTTATCATCTACTACATGTTGATCTATTTGGTCCAGTAAATGTCATGTCTATTGCAAAGAAGAAGTATGCGTTGGTCATAGTGGATGAGTTCACCAGATACACATGGGTGTATTTCTTGCACACAAAAAGTGAAACTGCATCTATCTTGATGATCATGTCAAACATCTGGACAAAATGGTCAAAGATTCTGTGAAAATTTTAAGGAATGATAATGGCACTGAGTTCAAGAATTTGATAATGGAAGAGTTCTGCAAAAACCATGGAATAAAGCAGGAATTTTCTGCTCCTGGAACTCCACAGCAAAATGGAGTTGTTGAAAGGAAGAATAGAACTCTCATTGAAGCTGCACGTACAATGCTTGAAGAAGCAAAGCTTCCAACCTATTTCTGGGCTGAAGCGGTGCAGACTGCTTGTTTTACTCAAAATGCAACACTCATTAACAAGCATGGAAAAACACCATATGAGATGGTGAAGAAAAAGAAGCCAAATCTGAAATACTTTCATGTATTTGGATGCAAGTGTTTTGTTCTCAAGACTCATCCTGAACAGCTATCAAAGTTTGATCTAAAAGCTGATGAAGGAATCTTTGTTGGATATCCACTTTCCGCAAAAGCCTTCAGAGTCTATAATTTGAGAACAAAAGTGGTCATGGAATCTATCAATGTCTCTTTTGATGACAAGAAGATACTGGTCTTGAAGATTTCATTGACCATGATCAGCTGAGATTTGAAAATGAAGACTCAAATTTTGATGCTGAAAATCCTAACAGTCTAAGTCCTGATACTGTAAGTTCTGATGGATTAAACTCTGATGTTATTGAAACTGTGGTGACTACGTCAAAGGAAGATGCACCTATGCAGGGGGAGCATACTCAAGATCCTACCACATCTCAAGAACATCAAACATACATCTGGCTCTTCAAGTTCTGATTCGTCAAGTTTTGATAAGCCAAGTTCTGATAGTGTTGAAAATCTAAATACTGAAGAATCCAACTCAGAGAGCACAGTTTCAGGGGGAGCATCAGAAAATGAAAATGAAGATAGCATGGATCATGGGGGAGCATCCAGTTCTAGAGAAAACCTTCCATCTGCAAGGAAGTGGACAAAATCACATACACCTGATTTGACAAATCAGATTTATTTGATGATATCATTTTTGGATCTACAAATGACAAACTTTGCAAGAAGTTTGCCAAACTAATGCAGTCAAGATATCAGATGAGTATGATGGGGGAACTTAGCTATTTTCTGGGCCTTCAAGTCAAGCAGAATGAAGAAGGCACTTTTATTTGTCAAACCAAGTACACCAGAAACTTGCTGAAGAAATTTGGAATGCAAGATTGTTCAAGTGCATCCACTCCTATGGCCACTGCAACAAAACTGGATAAGGATACCGGTAAATCAGTAGATATTACTGACTACAGAGGTATGATTGGCTCTCTACTCTATCTAACTGCTAGTAGACCTGATATCATGTATGCTACCTGTCTTTGTGCAAGATTTCAAGCAGATCCAAGAGAACCTCACTTAAGCTGTGAAAAGAATCTTTAAGTATCTTAAAGGAACAGCTGCTCTGGGATTATGGTATCCTAGAGAATCAGATTTTAAACTAATAGGTTACTCAGATGCAGATTTTGCAGGTTGCAAAATTGACAGGAAAAGCACAAGTGGAAGCTGCCAATTTCTTGGAGGCAGATTGGTTTCTTGGTACAGCAAGAAACAAAAGTCAATTTCCACATCAACTGCAGAAGCAGAGTATATTGCTGCAGGAAGCTGTTGTGCACAGATTCTTTGGATGAAGAATCAGTTACTGGATTATGGGTTAACATATTTCAAAATCCCTATTTACTGTGATAATCAAAGTGCTATTGCTATGACAGGTAATCCAGTTCAACACTCTATGACAAAGCACATCAGCATCAGGTACCACTTCATAAGGGAACATGTGGATGAAGGTACAGTGGAATTGCACTTTGTTCCAACAGATCAACAACTAGCAGATATCTTCACAAAACCACTATGTGAAGCCACTTTTACAAGATTGGTAAATGAACTTGGAATGGTTTCAGGTTCTTTTTCTAAATCTGTCTAGTTTTGTTCTGATGCATCAGACTTTATGATCAGTATTTACAGAATGTAATCTCTTTGTTTATTCTGTGATTAATTGAAATACGCGTTTAAGTACTGATTGTTGTCTGATATATGTTTCTAAACTCTGATAAGTGATATGTCTGTTCAAGTAACTATTCAATCCTATGAGGATAACTGTGCTAGATACTGACCTAGTAGTCTTCAATAAACAAATGATTCCATGTAAGAAGTAATTATTTCAGTGGAAATCTTATGACACTAGCAAATTCTGATAATTGAGCTTAGTTGAGTTTACTTTGTTTATCTTATTACTAAGTCACAAATTAGAATAATGCTACTCATCTGTTAAGTTCTGATACTAGTAAAACTGCTGAATGTACTAAGTGCTGATAAACCTCACTTATCAAAAGAAAAAGCAAAAAGATCAAAGAATAAAATCAGGTACTCCTTTGAGATCTAGAGTAAAAATGTGGAAGGGACGACCCAAGTGCATTGCTGGTATTAAGTAAATATGCATTAGAAAAGCAAAATATTTTCTTGGTGACTTTTCACACTCTATGATTACTGGAGAAATACTCTGATAATAGCATAAATTCTGATAAGCAGTCGTGACTCACTTACACTGAGAAGCCACTGTAAAATAGAATTTCAAAAGATGCATAAAATTAGCACAAAACAGTTGAGGTGGACTCAAGCATGAACTCATTCATCAGTAGGTTTCAGGACAATGACAGCTCTTTAGCAAAATTTTAGTTATGCCTTATTTCTAAGATGTACTGAAGTGAATCAGACTTTACTCTTTGTCTGTTATTTAGCTTAATGCACACACTAATCACTCCATCTGAATGATGAAAATTTCTGTGGAGGTCTATGTTATTTTAGATAAACAGTCATTGTGTCATTATTGCACAAATTCTGAGGACAAGCTCTGGTTGCATATTCTGATGATTAAGTTCTGAAGAGTATAACTCAGAACTTGTATGAGGACTTACTAAGATAGGCATTCCTTTTTCGAGTTAAGAAATTATGTTCTGATGACTGTTAAGTTCTGATATAAGTCTAAGTTCTGATATTACAGTCTAATGTTTTACTTGACTTATCTGTGAATAAAATTTGATAACAGTCTCAGTTAATATTTGAATATGTTGAAGTGGAAGATTAATAGTCACTATGGTTAGGGTTAATGGTATTTGTACTTGAACAGTCCACTGTTACTTGTTTCTTGTGCGCTTTAAACCATGTTTCCTCTTTCCAATGAATGTTATTCTTTTTCAAAGTCTAGGGAGACGAGGTAGAATTAATTCTACCTGTCAGCATTAAAACTTTTACGTCTCCTGGCATTCTCTTGCCTATATAAGCAGCCACTTCACATCAGCCTTCCCATCAAATTCTTTCTCACACACTTACCTTCATACTTTTTCTTTCAAAAACACAATGGTCAGATAACATGTTTTTGAACTACCAAAACTTCAATATGGAGCTAAGCTGTGCCGACTGGCAGCAGGAATGGCATGTCACAGCCATTCCTGAGGAGATATGGGACTCTGTCCCACAGGAGGTACTGACCCACCTCCTGTTCTTCTATATGGATTACCATCGCCATCTGGAGCGAATGGAGGAGGAAAGACTGGCAGCTCTCCGCCAGCAAGAGCGAATCATCAGACTCGCCATTCTGTTTGTCGAGAGTAGGAAGAAGAAGAATGATTTAATCTTGTCTTCTTCCTTTTTTCTTCATCATCAGCTTTGTCAGGCTTCTTAGCTAGGACTAAGGCTGTTGATGTTAGGTTTAGTAGCTTAGGGAAATCTTGTATAAGTACTGATGTAATTTCCATTTCATAAATGTATTCTCTTGATATATTAATGAAATTTGTTTTTCTTCAAGATTTTGTCTCTAAGATATTTGGTAATGCATTGATAAATCCTGATTGATATTCTGATGACCATATAAATTCTGTTTTAATTTAAGTTCTGATTTTTTTTATCAGCACTTACTCATCTAATTTATCTTGGTCATTTTTACGTGATTTACTTTCAGAATATTAATGATGCAGTGAAAAATAATTAACTCAGTGGGAACGGTTTCAATTTTGAATTAAAACTGTTTCACCTTGATTAATGGAATATCTGGGTAAGTGGAACGGTTTTTCCTTGAAAACAGGCAACTGGGTAAGTAATGATTCCTGTTTTCTCGAGCCCAGTAACTATCCGTTATTACTGCATGTCTGACAGGTGTCCAACGGTAACATTTTTGTTCAGAGTATAAGTACAACAGAGAGAGGATTTCTTTAATCCTTTATTTTCTTCGTATTTTTTCTCTTTACTTACTTTTACTCTCTTCTTCTCACGTTGGTTTTTCATACAGACATCTTATCAAACACCTAACAGGCACTTTTGAATTTACATCATTGATGGAGCTAAGTTTGTTCCAAACAACTATGCTGCAATTCTTGATCATGCTGAAGCTCCATCTGAATTGCATTTTGTGCAAGATCTTCTTGCACACAGTGAGATTGGGTATGCATTAACTCAGCCTGAAGTCTTTTCGAGTCAACAAGTTCTGACGTTTTGGCGGACTGGGCACTTTGATGATGGTGGTAAACATGGCACTCCCAGTATTGTTTTTGAAGTGGGTGATTCATCTTATGCAGTCACTCCTGGTACAATACGCAAAGCTCTACATCTCCCAGAAAATTGTACTTTTTCAACTCCAGAGGAATCAGCACTTCAGGAGTTAATGGCTGATTTGGGATATGAAAAGAGTTTGGCAAAGCTTGGGCAGTTAAAAAGGGCTAATATCAGAAGAGAATGGAGTTTCTTCTTTGACTGCATCACCAAAGCTTTTGGGAACAAATGTTCGAATTTTGATGCTATCCCAATTCTGAGTCAGCACATAGGGTATGCTATTATCCATCAAACTCATTTTGATTTTGCAACTGGAATAATTGGTTTTATTGGGGATAGGATGACAGAGGATAGAAATATTGTCTATTTTGCTAGATTCTGTCAACTTATATATACTTTTTGTACTGATGAACCTCAATTAGTCAGTTCCTCAACCCCACCTTTTAGAGTTGCAAAACGATATTTAATGATCTGGTAAATGCTGATACTAAGAAAAATGGTTAGACCATTACAGATTCCTCAGTCTGTAAAACAATCCTAGTAAATGCTGATCCTGATACTTATAGATCTGTTTACTCTGATGTCCAACCAACCACAAACACCCAAAAACCATCATCCTCAGCACCTACCACTCATACTACTCAACCTACCCTCAGGACTTATCTCAAATCCTATCTCTCTACTTCACAGACTGTTCAACCCTCATCCTCCAAGCCAAAGAGGACAAAAACTATTCCTCAAACACCTCAAAAGAGGAGGAGGACTGTACTGAGAGATGAATCTGATACTGAGGAACAGGTTCCTTCTTCAGAACCTGTTGTAGGTGAAGCTGAGAAAGTGACTTCTGCAGAAGGATTCTAGGAATTGGGGGATCTAGGCTTCTCAAACGGCTTAGAAGAATGACAGTGTCCTGAAACTCCCAAGGAATCCAAATCAACAAAGAGATTACAAGAAACAGAGGGCAAAAAGGCCAGTTTCAGATGAATGAAGAGGAAGCAGCTAAGGAAGGGGATCAGGAATCTCTGATCTCACAAGACAAGGAATTTGCTCCAGTCACTTCTTCTCCATCAACTCCATCTCAGGAAGCTGTTTCTGAAAAGGCTAACACAACCTTCTGTGTCTTCTGTTGATCCAGGCACAAGTGCTGATATTGATCTTCAAAACTTGGTTGTGCCTGCAGTACTTCTCTTAGAAGCTCCAACAGCAATAATCCTTCCACAACACCTGTTACTGATGCTGTTCAAACTCCAGAGTTATCAACAACACCTTCTCTGCATCAAGATGCTGATGATCAGAATTTAGGTGAGCAATCAGGATATGGCTGTTGATCAGAACTTAGAACAGATCAGCAATTAGAGGATGCTGAAGCCTCCATTGCTACTCACACTGTTGTCTTAATCAGAAGATACTGATTCTTAAGTTCTGATCTGCAAAATGCTGGAGATACTGTTGATGCTGCTCCAACTGTAGATGCTGATGAAGCAGGTCCTGCAGGACATTACTCCTCAACAGACTCTTCCTAAGTCTGAACTGGTTTAAGAAGTTTGTTACCGGAGAAGCACCATACCATTGGAGTGAAACTCCTGCAGGTCAGGAGTGGACTAAGGAATGGAACTCATTTCATGTGTTCCAACTGCAAGCATCTTGCTGAGCACTTGACTAAAGCTGATGAAATGTTAAATTCTGATGATTTCAAAACTCAGCTTAGAGTCACTGTGCATTGAGTACTAAACATTACAAGGTCTTCTATTCAACTACTCAGGCAGAGTCCTACAACAAGATTCAGGAGAACTTTATCAAACAGGAACAAGTTTGGAAAATTGATAAGAAAAAAGTTCTTCCAACCTACCATTGACAGGATTGCTTATATTGATAAGACTCAAGATCATCAACAAGCTCAGATTGATGAAATTCTGAAAAAATCAAGCTTCTCAGCAATCACAACTAACTGAAATCCAATCCTCAGTGGAATTGCTTATCTCTCTTCTACTACCATGCTGATGCCAAAAAGGGGGAGAAAGTGATTAAGTCCAAATGCAAGACTGACAAGACACTGACAGGAAAGGATAATGAAAAAGATGATCAAGGAAGCTCTGGAATGGGTAGAGGTCATAGTCAAGGTAGAGGATTCACATCAAGACAAGCTAGTCACAGGGACAAGTTCTGATACTGGGAAAAGAATAAGTTCTGCTCTGGTAAAAGGATAAGTTCTGATGACCTGTTAGATCTTGATGAGGAAATGTCAAGACAGTTATTTCTTCAGAAAAATCCAGGAATGGACTTGGAAAGTTTAAAGGAAGAAGAAGCCAGACTTAAATCAGAGAAAGTCACATCTAAATCTGAAGCTTCTGGTAAAAAGTCCTTTCCAAAACTAAAGGGCATTGTGATCAAAAGAAAGGATACATACTGAAGCAACATTGGCTAGATCACAACCACAGATAGATCCAAGATCCAAGGGGTAAAGAAAGGTTGTGAACCTATCAAGGTTTATGTACCTCGCTGAGGATGAAGAAATTACTGATGAAAAGGATGATCTTGCTCTGACTTCAAGAAAAGTTCTTAAAACAACCTCTGACATGGCTCAAGTTGTTCAGAGTCAAGAAATTGTAAGTTCTGATATTCAGAAGAAGCAAGTAACCTCTGACATAGCTCAAGTTAACTTGATATCAGAAAGATAGATCAAAGACACTCCTACCAGGATTCACTAAAGCAAAACAGACTCAATCTTTGAAGACTACTGCAAGTGGTTTTGAAGCTAGAGTAGTTACTGGAAAGGAAGCAAGAGATAAAACTGGATTGGGAAGTGCTGATGAAAGAAGAGTACACAACACTACCAATGATCCAACTTCCTTGAGTGAACCAGGTATTGGAGCAACTCCTGAGAGATTGAATCAACTGGAATCTGTACAGATGGTTTACCATACCTACTTGAAAGAATACATCATGTTGTATTTCATGACAGATGGTAGGGTTTATCATATAAGACAAAATGCCATTCCATTGAAGTATTTTGAAGAATTGGAGCATGTACTTTTCTTACTTCAAGTGGATGACAGAATAACAGGGACTGCTGCAAACTACTTAAAAGAACAGATTCAGAGACAGAAAAGGCTTTATTCTGTTAAGTCTGACAGCACATATGTTCCAAAGTACAGAGATCACAATGGTGATATTGTTGATATGAAGCCTAATACTGCACAGATCAGAACATATCTTGGTATTAAGGGACTTGAATTCAATCTGGAGTCTGACAAAGCTATGTCATAAGACTAGATCAGGAGTTGAGAAAAGCAAAGATCAATGATCTCAGAGCTGCAATCTTTCAAACTGGTGAAGATACTGCAGAGCTTAAAGATGCCAAAAGGAGAATGATTGATGAACTCAGATATGCTGAGAAATGTTTGTTGAAGAACTATCTCAGAACAACTCCTGACATCAGAGAGATCAGATGATGAAGCCAAGTCGAAGATCTACAACTGCTTAAATTCTGATATTTGTACAGACTGAAGTTGTTATCAGAAGTTGAATATTGGTAAAGCTTTAAGGACTGTAAGTTGTAGTTATCTAGTCTAATTCTCATGCATTTGTACTTAATGTTTTTGACATCATCAAATATCTGTTAAACTTGTATATTATGCTAATTTACAAGTTGGGGGAGATTGTTAGATATATTTGATAATGTCATGGCTAATATAATTTATGTTTAGATTTCAGATCTTACTTAACAGGACAAATCAGTACTTAACTGTTGATCAGTACTTATACTGGAAGTCAGGACTTAAGGATATCAGTACTTATATTATCAGGAGATAATCATCAGAAGTTAGATATCAGAACTTAAGTGCTGAAGGATGATCAGAAGGACATAGCTGATTAAAGGAAAGAAGATCGAGATAAACATAAGAAGATATGCATGAAGAAGGAATTCCGTGAAGAATGGAATACTTGGAAGAAAATATCTGATTGATATATTTTAGGAAGCAGAATTATATTCTATATCAATTAGTGATTATCTTGTAACTGTGTAGTATATAAACACAGACATAGGGTTTACACTATAAGTGTTATCATATATTCGAGAAGATTATTCATTGTAACCCTAGCAGCTCTCGTGATATTTGTTCATCACTGAGAGGTAACAGTTCCATACTGTAACAGAGTTTATTGTTTTAATAAAGTTTGTTTTCTGTTACTTAATATATTAAAGTTCGATTTGATTGTATTACATTGTATTCACCCCTCTACAGTGTGTGTGACCTAACAGTTGTGTTTGATGATAAAAAGATTGAAGGACTAAAAGATGGAGATCACCATGAAAGCCTCAAATTCGACAATGTCGAGATGGTTAGTGATGAAAGTGATGATGAGAGTGATCAAGAAACAGTGTCTAAGGATAATGCAGACAAATCTACCACAAATGAAGCACAAAACTCAACATCCGTCGAGTTACATAATGCTTCATCCGTCGGAAGGCAATCTGTGTTATCCGTCGGAAGACAACCTGCCTCATCCGTCGGTACTCAAAATTCACCATCCGTCGGGTTATCAAAAGGAGCAGGAAGTCAAGGCAGATCACCCATAGAGAGTACCCCTTTCTCAAATCAAAGATCCACAAACTCAAGGGGAGTTTCTAGCAATCAAAACTCAATCACACATCAAGACAACATTGAGATCTCTTCATCTAGAGCTAATCTACCTCAAACAAGGAAATGGACAAAAGATCATCCCTTTGAACTGATTATTGGTGATGTTTCTTCTAGAGTTCAAACCAGGAGAGCAACTCAAGAAGAATGTCTATACAGCAGCTTTCTTTCAAAGGAAGAACCAAAGAAGGTAGAAGAAGCCTTGTTAGATCCTGATTGGATTTTAGCTATGCAGGAGGAGCTAAACCAATTGGAAAGGAATAAAGTATGGAAGTTGGTACCCAAGCCTAAAGGAAAGAATCCAATAGACACCAAATGGGTATTCAGAAACAAGATGGATGAAAATGGCATAGTAGTAAGTAACAAAGCAAGATTGGTTGCTAAAGGCTATTGCCAGCAAGAAGGAATAGATTTTGATGAAACATTTGCTCCTGTTGCAAGACTTGAAGCCATCAGAATCTTCTTAGCCTATGCAGCCCATGCCAATTTCAAGGTCTATCAAATGGATGTCAAAAGTGCCTTTCTGAATGGAGATTTGGAGGAAGAAGTGTATATTAGTCAACCTCTTGGCTTTGAAGATCCAAATTTTCCAGAGTATGTCTATTATCTACTGAAAGTACTTTATGGACTGAAGCAAGCACCTAGAGCCTGGTATGACACTTTATCAAAGTTCCTTTTCGAAAATCACTTCACAAGAGGTACTGTAGATAAACTTTATTTTTCAGAAATGTTAATGGCTCTAGCATACTTGTTCAAATTTATGTAGATGATATTATCTTTGGCTCTACAGATGAGAAACTTTGTAAAAAGTTTGCCAAACTGATGCAAAGTAAGTATGAAATGAGTATGATGGGAGAACTAACTTACTTTCTTGGTTTACAAGTTAAGCAAGTTAGTGATGGAATATTCATTAGTCAAACTAAATATATTTTTGATCTTTTAAAGAAGTTTGATCTAATGGATTGCACATCTGCAAAAACTCCCATGGCCACTGCAACTAAGCTTGAACTAAACACTACAGAAAAGTCTGTGGATATTTCAAGCTATAGAGGCATGGTTGGCTCACTTCTATACTTAACAGCTAGTAGGCCAGATATAATGTTTGCTACATGTTTATGTGCTAGATTTCAGGCTGATCCTAGAGAGTCTCACTTAATAGCTATTAAGATAATTTTCAGATATCTCAAGGGAACACCAAAACTTGGCATTTGGTATCCTAGAGATTCTGGTTTTGATCTAACTGGTTATTCAGATGCAGACTATGCAGGTTGCAGAATTGACAGAAAAGGCACAACGGGAACTTGTCAATTTCTAGGAAACAAGCTTGTGTCCTGGTTCAGTAAAAAGTAAAATTCAGTTTCTACTTCTACAGCTGAAGCTGAATATATTGCTGCTGGTAGTTGCTGTGCACAGATTTTATGGATGAAGAATAAATTGCTAAACTATGGTTTGCAAGTTGAAAGGATTCCTATTTTCTGTGATAACACAAGTGCAATTGCCATCACTGAAAATCTTGTGCAACATTCAAGGACAAAGCACATAGACATCAAGTACCATTTCATAAGGGAACATGTAATGAATGGTACGGTAGAGTTACATTTTGTTCCAAGTGAGAAGCAACTTGCAGGTATTTTTACCAAGCCACTGGATGAATCCACCTTTTCTAGGTTGGTAAGTGAGTTAGGTATGCTTAATTACTCTTGAATTTATCTGAATTATTTTGCAAGTTGAAAAGTAGCCAGAAATTTAGCTGATTTTTAGTCTTGGATGAAATTTTGGCTAAGTCAAAAATTTGCATCTCGACGGATGTCCATTATCCATCGGGTTGAGTCATCCGTCGATATACAAATTGCAAATAAAAATCAATTATTTTTCTGAAATCCTTTAAAAACTCGACGGATAACTGTTTATCCTCATCCGTCGAAGTGTCTAAATCTTAACCGTTAATTCCCTGAACATTATCCATCGAGTATACTTACAGTTTGTAAGCATTACACGACGGATAATGGGGGGAATTTTTACAGTTTATTTTAAAACGGCTATTTTAGGCAATTTTTATTGGGTAATTTACTTCTCTTTATTATTTTTATCCGTTGTTTTTAAGCAAAGTATAAAAGCTTATTTCATTCTAATCATTTTCTTTTATCATTCTCAAATTCAACTGTGTTTATTTCATTCTCTCTCAAGCAAAAATCCTCTTTCTCTTCAAGCTTTTCTTCTCTAACAATGGCACCCGTAGTAAAGATCATGTCACAGACTGGGTTCATCTATGAGAAGAACAACTTCACTGCTTTGGTCAATAAGGGTGTTCAGCAATCAGAAGACTATCACAGAATGATGGACTTCGTGAAAAACTGTAAACTAAGTTATGCCATGCTGGAATTGCCCATAATTTATTATGAAGTTGTTGAAGAGATGTGGACAACAGTAATCTACAACTCTACTGATAAAACCATCACTCTAACTATCAAAGGTAACGAGTTCTGTATTAATAGTGATGTCATAAAAGCATGTTTCAAGATTCCTGATGATAATGTAACTGCACCACACACTGACACTGATATTGTCAATATGCTCAATTCCATTCATTATGCACTTCCTACTACAAAACTAAGTGATATTAGAAGACTAGGTCTTAGGAAGGAATGAAGTTACTTGTGTGATGTTGTAACTAAAGTCTTTTCAGGAAAAATCAGTAATTTTGATTCTGTGAACATTTCCATGCTTAACATGCTATACATGCTAGTTACAGACAAATTTTACAATTTCAGTGACCTTATTATGTATGAGTTAGGTTTTAAACTAGGTGACTTAGCCAAAAGAGGAAAGAATGTTTACTATGCTAGATTTTTTATGCTTTTGGCTAACCATCTTTGTCAAGAGATTGTGCTTGAGAACCCAAACAACAAACTGGCTTGTTGGGTTCAAGAGAGAAGAATCATTGCAGACTTGAACAGAGCCAACCATCACAGGGATGTGCCAATGTTCTATTTCCCTGCAATGCTGACACCTCAGGTAAGTGAGGTAAGTTCATCCATACCCTCAACTATTCCAATCTCCTCTATTTCTTTGACTTCAGGCATAGTTATGGCAACTGTGACAATGACCAAACAAATGCCTACCAAAGCTGCCAAAACAACTGTAATTTCCAAATCCAAATCAAAGAAAACCCCCTCTGGTATCTCTCAAAAGGTACCAGTTGAAAAATCTACCAAAACTAAAGAGGGGAGTGTGAAGGAGGGTCAGTTGGTGAGGGAAGGGGTGAACATCAAAAAAACCCCAATGATAAGGTTGGAGAGTTGAGTGAATCCCAGCCTAGCCACACTGCAGTTTCCCAACAAACTGCAGTGCTTAAAAAGGACAAAAGCTCACTTCTAGCTGCATCCTCCCAAAAGGATGTGGCTATTGAACAAAACTCTCAGCCAAGAGCACAGGCCAAAAGGGTTAGGGACACAAGCTCACCCCAAACTTACACTAGAAAGAAGAAATCCAAAACAACTGGGGATGCACAGGGCACACACTTAGTGCAAACTGGTGCTAAAGACACAGTCCCTGCACCTTCTCAAATTCAGTTTGATGTGGCTCCAACAAATGTGGAGTCACAGCCAAAATCTCTCATTATAGAAGCCACTAAAACACCATACTCACCAACTAACTCACTGGAAGTGGACATGATAAACACTTCAATTCCTGATTCCCCTTCTTTAACTCTGTTGGGGAAGCCAAAATCGAGTGCAAGTGAGCATCATCTTTTAGATGATTTGTTGGCTCATTTGCCAATTTTTTTAGACTCTATTGTGACATATGTGCCTCAAATAACTTCAATCAACACAGAGTCTACAATAGTTTCTCTTCCCACCTCATTCATTTTTACTCTCTCAATGGATATTGCTCATCCGTCGAGTAGTGATTGTATCCCGACGGATAAGCTTAACAGCAGTTATCCGTCGGATAGTTTTACCACTCACCCGACGGATATCACTTATCCGTCGAGTGTCTTTGCACAACTTCAAACTTCAATAATTTCAAGTGCAGAAGATTTAGTGGTAATACAATCACTCTTAGGACTGAGAGAGGAGAGTGCATTGAATGAGAGGCTGGGTTGCTCCCAGGAAAAAGGAGAGGAAAAGAGTGAATCTCAGCAATCCATTTCTTCAGGATTGGCAAAAGTGAGTGAGAGGAGTCCCACCTTAGTAGGTGAAGGTGAGGGTGTGAGGGTGGGGAGCCAGGGTGAGACCCTGATACAACAAAAGAGAGATTATGAGAGAAAGGCAGGTACAGGGGAAATAAGGATGGAACCAGCCATTGCTAGTGAGTCAATGATTGTGGATGATGCTGAAAAGGAAAGACAATTTTAGCAACATTACAAAGCTGTAATTGATAACATTTCCTTGGATGCTGATACTTTTACTCATCCTGTGTCAGCCTATCAATTTTTGGCTGCTCAGGGCAATATGGAGGCAGAGCAGACTTTGAATTTAGTGCACACCACAGAATCTCTTCAAAGAGATAAAGCTGCTGTTAACAGGATGCCTTCTCAAGCTGGAGAGCCATCTGAAGAATTTGGAGTAAATTCTGATGATGATGACTCTGGTTCTTTGGATGGAAGCATGAACTTAGGGGGAGCTGAAGGCCCAAGTTCTGCTTTAAGTTTACCTGAATGGGCATGGGCAAAGGAATCTACACCAGGACAATTTGAAGTGTCTTTGGTCAAACAAGTAATAGCTATTCAACAGGCTCTTCAGGAAACTTCAGATGTTGGTACCAAGGCTGTTCTTCAAGCTCACCTAGACTCTTTACATCTCATGAAGATCCAACACTTAAGACATAATATGAATGTGGATGAACTCAAAAGAGAAATAGCTGACTTGAAGACATACAATTCTGAGAAGCTGGATTCAATAATGCCATATGGTACCATTCAAGATCTATTACTGAGATTAAAGAGAGAATCAGATTCTGAAAAGAAGATAGCCAAGCTGGAGAACAGAGTCCAAGTTATTGAGAATTCAGTGGCTCTACTTCTTCAAAATCAACAGACTCAGACAAATCTTCTTATGCAACTGGCTAAAGCACAAGGCCTAACTCCTCCACTTGATGATAATAAAAAGGGGGAGAGAGAATCAAGTAAGGGGGAGAAAGGACCAACTGAGGGGGAGACACTTCAAGTTCAAATCAGCAAAGTAATTTTACCTTCAATTACTATCTCCAAGCCACCAGTTGCAGATGGTATAGATCTAATCAATGCAGCAACAGAAAATTTGAAAGATGCTAAGAAAGGAAAGTTGACTTTGATCAACTGGAAAAAGATTGATGAGGAAATACAGAAAAAGTTTGAATTAGTCAAGGAACCAGTTCAGTCAGCCATCCATCACTCTCATGTCAAGCCAATAAGTGTGAATGAGATGAGCATGAACTATCTGGAGAAAGGACAATCTTCCTGCATCAAGACTACAAAGGCTGAAATAATTCTTAAACCAAGGGCAAACTATCCAAAGTCATCTTTGAAGAACCCTATGGATACTGTGTATGAGACACCCAAGCCTGATGAAAAGAAGCTTCTATCAAGATCTATTGTCTTCTACAAAGATCCAGCTGATTCAGCCTCAAGAAAGAGAATTGCAAAGATATTCAGAAATGGAAAGGAAATTTGTGTGGTAGCTGGACATCCACAATTTGCTCAAGCAAAGAAAGAAGAAAAAGCCAGATTGAAGCAGGAAAAGAGGCAAGCTGCTCTAGATGCAATGAAGTCTAAACAAAAGAAAGAACAGTTTGCTATCTAAGCTAAGCTACAGGCTGTGAATTCTTCTCAACAAATTCCCTCTCAACCATCTCAAGCTGCTGAATCAAAGAAGAAGATTGAAGAACAGAAGAAATCCCCAAGAAAGAAAGAACTGGCTAGAAGAACAAAAAGGAAACTGGATGTTATTGACAAGGAATTGGAAGATCAATTTCCTAAGGAATCCACTCAAGCTAAAACTCAAGCATCAAAGCCCTCTTTGGTATTTAAAGACATAAGGGTGGTGGACCCCTACAGGAACATACATGGAGAGCCTATTGTGCCAAAGGATGAGCCAATAGAGTGGGATAAATTACCAATTCCTGACTTCAACTTTCCAATTCTTACTAAGCCAAGAAGGACAAAATCAAGGGCAGTCAAGAAAGTGAAGCTGTCACCTCTCAAATCCAAGTCAGTAGTCAAAGCTCAACCCAAGGTCAACAGGGGAGACTACTTGTACTTGTGTGACATCAAAGAATTCTCAGATCTAAACCTTTATCTGGATGAACTGGATGAAGTAAGAGCAATTGATGCATACAGAAACCTACCTGAAAGGTTGGTGTTCAAGTACAAAGGAGGAAGGGAGATTCAGTGGCCTCTTCACAGGATACTTCAAGAAAGCCAAGCTGTGTTGATCAAAGTCTATTCATCCTTCAAGAAAAACTTTGGGTTCAATGTAACTGCAAGAAGATTAGTATTGAAGAAGATTGAAGAGTTGAGGAGTGTTAGAGCTAAAGATGCACTCCCAAAGACCCTAATCATCCCATACACAGGGAGAAGAGTGCATTTAAGGCCCTACTGGCTGATGGAATTCATGGATGACAAGGGTGTGAGAAGATTCTTCAGACTAGAAGACCAATTGAGTATCTCTAGCAATGAGACTCTCTTGGAGATGCAAGAAATGCTAGATCTCTCAGAATCTGATGAACTAGAATTCCACAGGCAGCTCCAGAATTAAATTGAAGAAAACAACAGAAAGCTTGGAAGAAGATCTAGACCTTCAAGAAACTAGAAAAATCTGCTCAGGCTAGAGGAGCATCTTGAACTGACTGTGAGCCAAACCTTGTACATTTTGTTTAATTGAAGCACTTTCAATTTTATCTACTTATCTTTAAAGATATATGTTTAGGATGTTTTGTTATCATCAAGTATCTCTTAATTTATGGCTACAATTCCAGTAGACATAAATTGGGGGAGATTGTTGTGAATATGTTGTGTACTTGATGATCACTTAAACAAAACATCTAAGTAGATTTTACTTAGTGAAATAATGTAGCACTCGACGGATAAGAATTATAGTCCCGACGAATAACTCATTATAGTCCCGACGGATGATTAACTTATTATCCATCGAGTGAGTAGCTTATGTAAGAATAAGTTTGTAGCACAGTGATGTATGCACCTTTATATAGAATCTGTAGTAGCATATAAGTCATGTTGACTTTAACTAGATATGCAGAATAGGTTGATTAATTGTACATAAGCAATGTCTTGTATTTCTGTATAAGTGAAATGAAGTCAAGCGCCAAAATAGCTACCGACGGATGATTAACAAAGCCTTCGATGGATGATCAAATGACTATCAACGGATATTTAACATAGCAGTCGACGGATGATTAATTAAGTCATTGACGGATGATCTGCAAGTCGACGGATGATCATATCAAGAATTCAAACATTAGTTGAACAGTGAAAGCTGACACACATCCGTTGAGTTGGATACAAACACATTGTGGAAGCCCATTAACTGGGTAATAGAGGACGGAAAGCAACAAAGATCAAGACTGTTAGATTTTATATTTGTTCAGTCTTTTTGACTTTGTAATCTTGGTAATATATAAACCAAGAGAGTAGCAAATAGAAAAAATTGATATAGCTGAGAAACACCAAAACAGAGAAATCTTTGTAAGCATAATCTTTAGCATTTCCTGTATTCTCAGCAGTTCCATTTGTAAGCAGCTGTGAGCATTTCTGCACACAGAGTCCTCTCGATATATTATATATATCTCTGGTGGAATTGTTTAAATCCACCAGAAAGTTTTTAAAGACTCTTGTTTTTTTAATTACTTATGTTTTGATTCATTCAAGTTTACATTCCGTATTATGCTAATCAAAACAAATATATCTGTAATCGAGTTGAACATTTTTATTTCAAGAAAAAGGTTCAAGAATTCCATTCAACCCCCCTTCTGTAATTCTTGCTATATTGTTAAGGGACTAACAATTCATGAGCAAGAATTATTAAAATTAGAAAGAAAAGAAGATTAGTATAAATTAAGTTATTCCTTTGAGGCAGTAAGATAGGTAAAAAGATTGTGAATGAGTGGGTTTTATCTCCATAGGTATAACGAATTCATAAGATGTTTATATGTGTATAACCAGGAAGAGTAATTTAGCTCCATATGTATAAAATGGAGACATAAGTCAGGTTGCACGAGCAACTGATAGATTTTGATGTCGGCAAGAGAATGTTGAGTAGTGATTAAAGTGATGAGTTAAAGTTTATGAAAAAGTTGTACGAGTAAGATATTAACCTGAGAAATTATAAGTGAGATACTTGAAAAGTATCGTTATCTGTTCCTTAGTATGATTCTGAGGATAGATACCTTTTAAGAGTGGAAGGACGTAATATCCGGGATATATCGTGTAATTATTTTTATTAATAAATAATTATTATGTGATTATTACGTGAATTTTGGTGAATTATTTGATGATTGATATGAATGTTTGGATGTATATATATGATAAAATTAGGATTTTTTAATTTTTAATTATCCAAAATCAAATATAGATCATTTTGGTATTTTTTTGGTAATTTTTGGATTATTATGTGATTTTATAAGGAATTATAGAAGTGATAATTATTATTTTTAAGTAATTATAAAATTATTTTATTGAACTGGGAATCGTCTAACTTCAACCGTTTTTGCGTTCTTACAACCCGAAACTCTTCGAAAAAATCCTTCCTAACCTAATCTGATTATTCTGAACACTTTCCATGTTTTGACTTTTTCATCTGGGGTATGGTTTGACCCGTACGAGTTCCGGCGTAAATTTTTTGATACGATAATCATTTTTATAGATCGATAAAACCCGTATTCTCGAAAAAAGGATATTATTACTTTATTTTCGTATAAAGTGTTTTATAAGAAGTTCGGTTTTGATAATTATCCAAATATGGTATTAAATTGTATCGTTTTTATAGTTACTTAATGGCTAAGTAATCTATTTTCGGATATGATATACAAGTGTAATTAAGGAATTATTAAATAAATAAAACATGTGATGGTTTTGTCAGCTGTGTGTTGCCTTATTATTAATTGTGTGTAATTTATTGGGTACGAATATTATTTGTATAATTAATTATTGAGTTGTATGGTTTTGTTTTTGCTTTTAAATGATTCTATTAAAAATTTATTTCCATAAATATTGAAATTTTCTCTAAAATTATTTTTATGGTTTTGTAATTTCAATAATTATTTTTGGGAGTGTATAAAATTTAGAAATTAATATTCCATCAATTATTTACCCCTAAATGATTCTCTAATTGCATTAAAGTGTAAATTTAATATTAAATTCCAAAATGCTTCAAAATTTACGAAATTTATATTTTATTTAGTTTGGAATATTTCGAGAATTTTAAAATTATTTTAGGAATTATTTTGATCAAATTCACCCGCACATTTATTCGTTTAATTGTTAAATACGAATATA
This sequence comes from Apium graveolens, assembly GCF_009905375.1. Lineage (NCBI taxonomy): Eukaryota > Viridiplantae > Streptophyta > Magnoliopsida > Apiales > Apiaceae > Apium > Apium graveolens. The sequence goes on from NC_133654.1 coordinate 176,566,222, forward strand.
GCGCGCGACCCATAAATGTTTTAAATATTATGAAAATTATATTTTTTTAGCTTTTAAAGATTCCAAAAATTTTAATTTTTTTTAAAGTATTACGAGGAATATTTACTCATATATATATATATATATGTATATCGTTAAAATCATAATTAGTGCCAGATTCAGGAAGGGGAGAGGCGAAATAAGTAAACAAAAGAAATATAATAAAAAAAGAAAAACACACACACGGTGACACCACCGCCTCCTTCATCAATCTGTCAATCTCTCTACTCAATCTCTCAATCTCTCTCTCGATCTTCTCTCTCCATCACTCTTTCTCTCTCTCTCCCTTCTCTCTCTTAATCTCTCCTCATTCCTCTCTTATTTCCTGTGTTTTTCTTCCCCTTTTTCCCCAATTTTCTTCCTCTGTTGCCGCCTTGTTCCGTGTTCTGGTAAGTATGGCCGCCAGTTGCTTTGTTTTCTGGCTTACTCTTAATTACAGTCTTGTGTAAATGCTTGGATGTGTGTGTATATCTGTGGTGCCTGTGTTTCTTCCTGTTACCACTTCCGCTTTTGTTTCAACCGCTTGGAAACTATTTTTTCGGACACGCGTGTGCACGTGGGCCGGTGATGTTATGATTCCTGATTTTCCATTTAATTTTAATGAAATATTCGAATAAATTAATTGATAATTTTAATGAAAATAAATTTGATCATGAAGGGAATTTAATTTAATCGGTGAAATTCGTGTAGGACGTCCGATATAAACGGGAACCCGCAAATTTTACCGCCGACGGTAGACAGTGATGAATATTTCTGAGTCCTATTATTTAAAAAAAATAGATAATAATAGTTAATAATTGAATTGTATCGGTGATTGGGAATATGAATTATGGATTATTGTGATTGTGATTGTGTCAATTATGTTTCGACGGGTAGGCCTATAAACAGAGGAAACGTTACCCGATTTTCGGGAAATTAATTCCGAAAATACGGGAACGTAACCTACAATTATCGAAAATGTCGAACGAGAATATATGATTATATTATAATAACCTAGTTACGTGTCATGGTAAAATATTTTATAAATAATCGATCAACCTATTTTTCAAAATGACGAGTATACGTACTTTCCAAAAATAAATACTGAACCGAATTTCAAAGACGTGAACCTTGATTGTTATGTGTATTCCAATAGTACATATAAATACGAGTCGAGTTATGAAATTGTATGGGTAGAATTGATAATGATATTATATTAAGTTTAAACGATTTCCAGAATTAGGGTATTTCGACTTTGTAGATTCTAGTCGGAAGACCCAAGGGTTAATATCGGACTGAAAATAGCTTAGTGGACAGTCGTCAAGCTCAGCAAGGTTCCGATCGAAGGACCTAAGTGTGGGAATCGTATCCAGACTAAGCTAGTGGTTAGACGATAAAGTCGAACGTTCAAGTCGGTCCAAAGTCAACCAGTCATAGTAATTAAAGCTTATCAAGGCAAGTATTCCTGAACTTTCTTATCATATAATACAAATACTTCATTTCTATTCTAAGTTCAGAATAGTTAATTTTTTTTAATATTTCGCTGCAATTACTCTTAATTGTCCATATATTATCGATTGACTTCCTGAGCAAATACCTATTATTTCGAGTTATTTGCGAACCCTGAATCGGGATATTTTGAAATCAAAATGATTTGACTTCAAAATACTCTACGGGCTGGATGGTTACTATGAGGGCCAGTAATAAACTGGACTTTATGGGCCAGGGATGGACCGGACCCTTGGGCCATAATGTCTGGGTACCCGAATGGATCTATATAGATAGGTATAGATCTACACTCTATCCTGACTGATCAGCAGGTATAAGTGTGAACGTTGAACTAGTATCTAGTCTACTTTGTTGTTAATCTCCATTAATGGCATTCTCTCTCGAAAAGTTTATAGATTACAAAACCGGACAAAACCCTGATTTAGGAGATGACTCTTGGAATTGCTCGTTTCTTTTGTTTTATAATTAAGGGCTAGTAATGGCCAATGTTTATTCACTCAACTACTTCAAATAAATAGAAATTATTTAAAAAATTTGTCCGGAAATTTCCTTTGATGTTGATATTTGGAAATCAGTTATGTACTTGCTGGGCATTTCTGGCTCACTCTTGCTTTGTAAATTCTTATTTCTTTCAGAAACAAATGAATATAAAAGTGATTAGCTTTTAATAGACAGCAGAAGTTAGAAAGATCTCAGCTGCAAGAGGATGAAGATGTTAGAAAAAAATAAGACAAGGAAATTAGTACAGAGGTAATTAAACTTGTATGTTAGTTATTGTAAATTTTATAAGGTTAGATTCTTGTTTCATACCATAACCTGTAAACGATCCGAAATCAAGGGGTAATTGTATATTATTTTAAATTATGTAAAGATTATTTAGTGACACCAAATCTTGGCCTCAGATTTAGGATCTTACAAGTTGGTATTAGAGCTATAGGTTATTGGGCCCTGAAATAAGTATATGTTAGACTAAGATAGGAGTAATAGGCCATATAAGATAGGAAAGACCCTAGGTATACTCATTTTATGTTCCAATTGAGTGTGAATTAGGATTAGTGGATCCAATATGGATTTAGTAAGATAGGATATGGTTGAGGAAAGTGTAAGGAGAATATAGTAACGTTATAGATATATTGAGTTCTCAGACCCTATAATAATGAAGAGTCGACAGCTCGACGGAGACTGGGTATGTTACCCTACTTTTCATGTGGTTTTAAAGAAAAATGCGCTTGATTCTTGTGAGAACTTCGTATAAGTAAAGATAGATGAGTGCTAGTATGATTCAACTTAGAAATTGCGTAGTAGGACAACTTAGAAAGATAGATGAGTGCTAGTATGATTCAACTTAGAAATTGCGTAGACCATTTTCTTACAGATGGAAGTTGACTCCTAGAAGAAGAACCTCCCATTGATCCATGAATTCTCTGTTATTTCCTTGAGTAGTACCGTTATTATTTCCTGATGCTCCCCCTGAATCACTTTTTCCATTGTTATCAATATTTGATTCATCAGAGTTTGAGGAAGATGAGTCTGATGATCTTTCTACTGATGTTTCTTGAGTTGAATTACTTGCAGTAGTGTCTGGATTTGAGTCATGTTGCTCCCCCTCAACATATGCTTCAGTGTAAAATGAATTTCCACTATTTTGTGGAATCTCAGAGCTTTGAGTGATATCAGGACTTACTGTATTAGAGTCGGGATTTAAAAGTTCATCATAAGGCACTTCATTTTCAAATCTCAATTTGTCCTGGTCATCTGCATCTTCTAGACCTGTAATCTTGTCATCGAAAGATACATGTATAATTCCATGACTATTCTTGTTCTCAGATTGTAAACTCTGAAGGCTTTTATAGTCAACGGATAACCTACAAATATTCCTTCATCAGCTTTCAGATCAAACTTGGTCAGCTGCTCCGGATGAGTTTTGAGAGCAAAACACTTATAACCGAATAAATAAAAGTATTTCAAATTTGGCTTCTTTCCTTTCACCATCTCAAATGTTGTTTTTCCATGCTTGTTGATCAATGTTGCATTTTGTGTAAAGCAAGCAGTTTGCACAGCCTCAGCCCAGAAGTAGGTAGGAAATCTTGTTTCTTCTAGCATGGTTCTTGGAGCTTCTATCAGAGTTCTATTCTTTCTTTCAACAACTTCATTTTGTTGTGGAGTTCTAGGAGCGGAAAACTCTTGTTTTATCCCCTTGATTTTGCATAACTCTTCCATAGAGCTATTCTTGAATTCAGTTTCATTATCACTTCTAATGATCTTCACTTTATAAGTTGATCCTTTTTCCAGCTCCCTCACATGATCAAGAAAAATGGATGGAGATTCATCCTTGGTGTGCAGAAAATACACCCATGTGTATCTTGTATATTCATCAAAAATTACAAGTGCATACCTCTTCTTGGAAATAGACATAACATTCACTGGACCAAAGAGATCAACATGAAGTAGATGATATGGTTCAAGAATAGAGGATTCAATTTTACTCTTGAAAGATGTCTTCCTTTGTTCGGCTTTTTGGCATGAATCACATAAACCATCAGGAGTAAACACTGCATTGGGAAATCCTCTTACAAGATCTTTCCTCACAAGTTCATTGATATTGTTGAAGATGAGGTGAGAAAGTCTTTTATGCTAGTTCCAGTTGTCTTCCACAGATGCTCTACTTAGTAGACAAACTTCTGAATTATCAATTCTTGTGGATACCCAGGCTTCATATAAACTACCATGTTTCACACCAGTTAATGTGATTTTGCCATAAGACTTATTGACAATTTCACAATGCTCCTTATAAAAGTTGACATGGTAACCTCTGTCACAGATTTGCCTCACACTAATCAGATTATGCTTGAGTCCTGCAACTAGAGCTATATTTTCAATGATGACATTTCCAATTTTGATTTTGCCATATCCCAAGATTTTTCCTAAGTTGCCATCTCCATAAGAAACACTTGGGTCAGCCTTCTCCTCAAATTCTCATAGCGGGATATATAACCAGTCATATGTCCTGAGCATCCACTATCCAAGACTAGAGCATTCCTCTGATAACTAGTAGGATTAGTTATTCGCTAAATAACAATATCAAGTTCCACTGTCTATAGTGAAATGGGATAACATAGTTATTAACTATCTACCATAAATAAGATCAATATTCTAGTATAAAAATTAATAGAATTATCTGACTCGATAAATGCAAGAGTCTTCGAAAGTACTGTATCATAAGGATTTACCTAACAATAATATTAACTTCAAGTATATAGCATTTATATATTCAGATATTGGAATAGGCGAGGGGTACTTGCCTGATCCGCAAAAACTGGAATTAACCTTGTCTATACCCTGGTTTCCTTCCTGGATTTGATTTTATAAATAAAATGTACTTACTTAATAAACAAGATAAAATTCGAATGACGTCTAAAGGTCTCAACGTCTACCCGTCATTTATTTAATCATGGCATCGAAAGATATAAACATATAGCATGCATATCACACAACACATAATCATGTTATTCACATAACACATATGTCAGATCGTCAAAAGATAGGTCTCAGTGTTTTTAAAACTGAAATCAAGTCAAAATAGGAAATTTCTGATAAGCATTCGACTCCAAAGGACTCATAAAATAAACAAGCTTTTGATCTTAAAAGCATTTTTAATAGAAGGTGAATATTTTTCTGAGTCTAGACACGTATGTTTCATATTAAACGGATGAACGGCCTATTTATTATTATTAAAATAAGAATAAATCAATTAGTAATGATATTAATTGATATTTAAATACTCAAGTATATTTTAAAGACTCAAAATATTTTTTATGAATTATTTGGCTTAATTATGAATAACTATACTTTACTTAACTATTTATAAATAAAATTAATTGATTAAATAATTAATCAATTAATTAAATCATAAATCATAAATTAAAATAAATTATAAATAATAAAATTAAATTTCGATTTTCGAAAATAATAAAAGAAAATAATCTTTGGAATTTAAAACCATTCAGTTAATTATTAAAAATAATTAATGAAATTTAATTTTGAATTAAAAATAAATTTTAGAATTTAAAATAGGATTTTTGATTTATTTTTAAAATAAAATCTACAATAAAAGATTTCAGGAATTGGGTTAGGGTTTTGGAGGATTGAAGGGCGGCCAGGGGGCGACGGTGACCAGAGGACCAAGAACACGGTCACCGGATTCTGGAAAACCCATAAAACGGTACCGGTTTCTGGTCACTATAAAGATTTTCCAGCAGCTCCGTTTAAGGCTAAAATAGAGCTGTTTTGATCCTTTTTTTCTCTCAACTCCTTCTTGGTAACTCCTAGGATAAGATTAAACCCTTACCATCTTCATTCAACCCCAGAAAATCAATTCCCGGCCAAAATCGATCATAAATCTGGTGAACAACCGGAGAGTATCGACCTTGGTCGATTCTTAACCAAATCGAACGCAAAATTTACGGAATTAAAGTTCCTAACACCAGGAATCTATTCACACAATCGAAATCAAACATAAACTCAAGAATAATTCAAAATTTTGGATTAAAATTTAGGAAAAACCCAAAACTCGTTTTTAACCAAATCTTAACCAAAATCTTGAAGTTTATACACTAAAATGATCCTCATGAACTCAGGAATGATAATCAATCAACAAAACAATCAAACAGTTCTTCAAAATCAAAAACCAAATTTAAATAAAAAAATTTAAAATATGAAATCGTTAAATTAACAACCTTATACGATGATTTTAATATGGATACTATCGTCTCGTTACGAGCTTCGCAACGGTATTAAGAACTTGATCAATGGATTAACGGTTTAATTAAAAAAGTTCGAATATTTGATTTCAGAATTTTGAAAATTAAAAAGTAAAAAAAAAACTGATAGATATCTGTTTGTTTGGATAAAGACCGACTGTAATCAGATAAATACGAGACATATTTATATTTACACAAACTGTCCCCATAAATCACATAGTTGTACCTCTTTCTCGTATAATTTAAATCACAACCCTGAAAGTAATAATTTACGGGAAAAGCTGTAAAAAGATAATTTATAGATAAATACAATATTTATGTCAAAAATCCCCAAAAATTAAGTACATTTCAAAAATACGAAAATACGGACTATCCCAGGAGTCCTTGATTTTATAAAAATATATGTACAGATTTTGTGGGCTTTTACGTCCCGGTCGTGTCTCGTTCCGATAATTTTTGGGAAACCAAAATACTTTCTAAATTTAATGTAAACCCCGAAAACAAAGATAATATGTACAGACAACCATAAAACAAGCTTTAACACATAACACAGAAGAAATGTAATCTGACTAGTGTCCAGATGCGGATCGATTCATATAAATGCATTTCGAATATAACACAATTATTGGAAAAATACCTCGGTCCTTGCAGGACTAAAATTAATACCTAATATACAACAAATCATGGAAACACATTTTAAATTTAATTAGACAGAGAATATTTATTATATATATCACAAAATATGTACAAAATTTTCCCGGTTATTACAAAATTATAATGATTTGAAGTCGAAGTACCATTACATCATTATCACTGTGACAATTACTTATGACACAACAGACATGTATAATCTCACACCGGGTCTATCCAGCACCATGTTGTTAGGCACAAAGCATGCACTAATAATTCACGCAAGTATACGCGTTCGCAAGTAATATAGAATGATTTCTAGTTCGTTCCCACAGAGACTCTGATTAATTATATTTAATTAACACTTACTCACCAATGTATGATTACTCTTCAATGTCAAGACAATAATACTTGAGGTTGATTAACTAATTATTAACTACGAGAATTAAACACTTAAATTAACACTTGAATTCACAATATTAAACACATATGAGATCATAACTTCATTACTACTTCATTCAATAGTTATTGTTATTACCATTAGCATGTAACGATGATGATATTAATCGAACAACACGAAACTGATAAAAGCCAATTTTCGTTGCACAAGTACCATTCTACCAAGCATCCACAATTAAGATAGAAGTTGAATAGGCATCAATTATGTTGAGACCCTATATGTCTACAGAATTTGACAACATAACAATTTAAGCGCGAGTTATTCATTATAATTATATAGGACAAGTAAAACGGTTAGAGTTACCCACTAATCATTCATACAATACATTTACCTATGCTAGCATGGCAAGTTCTAAATCTCAAGATTTATTGTTGCTTCACAAGAGATTAACAGGCTATCTTATATGTTCGCGACACACATAAGACGAATAAGCACAACCTATGCTAGATATCATACAATCATCACATACCAAGGTATTAAACAATTAACTAAAGAAATCCATAGTAAATCCGCTACGACCCCATGATCACGATTAGTGTTAGGTCCCAATATGTTTGTAGAAGGGGGGGTTGAATACAAACTATACTGTTTAATCGAATTTAGTGCGGAATAAAAAAGTGAAACAAAATTCAAGTTAAATAAAACTATTATTAAACTTGAAAGGTGTTACAACAATGGTATCGTTTACAAGGGATTAATCTCAAATAGATTATCACAAATTTAGAATAAATTCGACATGAACTTTTTTTATTTTTGCAATAAAAAAAGATCAAATGCTAGAAGCAATTTGATATTAAGTTCTAGGGATTTTGATCCGCTAGATAGTTACACAAGAACAAGAGAATGATTTCTAGTGTTTTGGATTTAACTTTAATAGCTAGAAATTAATGATCTTGAATTTAGCAGAGAGATGAAATGTTTTGGGCGGCTGCTTCTGTTCTGTTCTTGAGTTGGTTAAGTATTGAATATGTGTATTGAATGTTTGCTACCCTCGTCTTTAAATAAATCAATCAACAGAATGCACTTGAACTGGCAAGACAATCGGTATGACAATTGCTTGAACTGGCATGACAATCGGTATGACAATTGCTTGAACTGGCATGACAATCGGCATGACAATCTGTTGAACTAGCAAGACAATCCAATAGCTGGTAGAACTTTCGGTATGACAATCCATTTGAACTAGCATGACTTTCGGTATGACAATTGATTGTCATACTGGTTCAATTGATTGTCATGCTGAATTAATATTGAATTTCTATTCAAAATCAATTCTGAAAATTCATAATATTAATTTAGAATTAATTAATCAATTAATTCAATTAATCAATTAATTCAATTAATCAATAAATTAATCTTTGCAGATATAATTTATTTTCTTAATTAAATTATATGACTTAATTAATTAATAGAGAATTAATACTATTCTTGAATAGCAACCACTCTTCTGAAAATCTTCTAAAAATCATTGAAAATTATGAATCAATTCCACCACTTCAATGTTGACACCCGATGTACTGTCTGGTTCATGAGTGACTAACTTCTGTGACGTTTCTTCATGTCTTGACTTTGACAACTTTATTTTCTTCAGATTAAATCCCTGTAATTATTTGATACCCTGACAAGATCTCTATCACTTGATTAAATCCACAATCTTGATTTATATCACTGAGGCTTGAACAATTTCTTGAACTTCTTCCAGTGAATTAATTCCTCAAGTCTGTAGATGATCTCTTTGACGGTAGATCCACTATTTACTTGTTACATTCTTATTTGAGTTGAGTTAAATCCTCGAATAAACAAATAGGCTATGACATATGCCTTTCAATTAGCCCATGATAGAACTCATTGTCACCATGTGTTCATATGAAAACATGATAATAACACAACGATATAAACTAATAAAAATACTTAATACAATCAGAATACGTCACAGGAGTATTAAGGTTCAAAGTAAAGAAAACTATCATCCACTGTTACAACGAATAAAAGAATCACAAGATAACTTAGGCTTCCTCTTCTTCATTGTGGTGTGCTAAAATGGTCTTCTTAATCTTCTCTCCTTGCTCCTTGCTTGTCACTTGTTGTTGTGAAACGTCTCCCAAGATTGCTTATATAAGAGTCCACAAGAGACAGTGTCGTTAGAAGCCCAATAGAAGTCAAATTAGAAAATCCAGATTCTAAAATTACGACCCCAGGCGGCCGCCTCCATTCCCACGCGGGCGCCTGCTCTCCAGGCAGTCGCCTGCAAGCTCCAGGAGGGCGCCTGCACAGTTTCTAGAAAATTCCACTTATTCTCTTCTGATTTTGCTGATTTCTTCGCACAACTCCCCGCAACTGATCCCAAGTACTTCCCTAGGCTTATTATGATGAAATCTCCCTAATTACGCAAGTTATACCCTGAAATGCAAAAATACTAGAAAAACGCATCAAATACACAAAAATACTTGATTTCAATACATCAATTCAAGCCATTATAAGACGTTCTAAGTGGTATAAAACAAAATAAAAACATGCATGAATACAAACTACATGAAATGCAGCGATCCCCACCGTGATGACTAAACCAACCAACACATGACATCTCAACAATGCGATTAGGCGACTAAAGATCAATCAAATCACGCAAGCTAACATACAACTAGAAACATGGTGTGTGCAAATGCTTAACAGATATGCTTCAAAACTAGATCAATTATCATAACTCAATTATCCTCAAGGCAATCACAAGATTATACGAAGAATATATTCTAGACACAAAATGACTTATAACACTTCAAGATCACTGGAGCTTATTACGGAATCATGCTTTTATTCAACACAATAAACAAATGCTTATTTGATCGTGCAATGAGTGAGGTCCACAAAAGACTTATGTAATGGCATCCATTTAGCGAGCGTTAGGTTAGCGGATCCCAAACTATAAAAGCCTTAGGTCACTAGGCACAAAGTCCTCTAAGAACATAATAACTCAAATACCAAAGAGCTCACTCGTGATCAATTATGCATTAAACCATATTTTTTTCTTTTATTTATTTATTTATTTTTCTTTTTTTCTATGCTTTTTTTTAAATTTATGAGCAAGTGTGTTTCGCTCCATCTTGCTCAACCCTAGACTACTCGCATACAATACGAGCCGGTTACTAGCCATTTGACGCCTAGCCACACCTAGCAATGAATTCCAATTTTTACTCCAATTCTATCTTTTCATGCCTTTTATCATTAAGGGCCTATCTTATATTCTAAGCATAAGCAATAGATTAATCTCAAAAACCATCAAACCATGACAACAATCTAGTCCTTAAGCATACTCTCAGACTTAGTGAAATTACAAGTGTTTCTAGCATGCATGTCAACCTAACAAGATTCAACACCACTCTAACGCTATCATTACACTCGCATCAATATCACATATCAATTGGTAAAGCAACACAAAAGGGATCATGGTATATGCATAAGCTATATGACATGATAAAGCTAAAAAAAACTATATGGTAAAAAATATGCAACTATATGAACTAAACTATCATGAATACGCTACTACATGACACACACAAATATGTTCCTTAACTACCACCCCCAAACGTAAAATCTTCGCTGTCCCTAGTGAAGGTAATAGAAAGGAACACAGGGTATACCTACTCAGAGAAATCATCATTATCATCACCCTCAGAGGGTGGAGTGTCAGGAGGCGGATAAGCAGAGTCCTCACCAAAGACGGGCCACTGGATGTTAGCTCCAAGGCCTCTGAAAGCAGTCCCAAGTGCTAGGGTGAGCTCCTGCGCAAACCTACTCTATGACTCATACATCACATCCATCCTCCTGGAAAGCCTCCTGTACTGGACATCAGCCATCCCTGAACCATCACCTCCCTGGGCTCTAGAAGAACCTGCCTCGCCATGAGCCTGACTGGGCCTAGCCATCGTAGTACCAGCTGCTGGATGTCCTCCTGGAAGATGATATCACAAACCATGCTCTTCGGGCTCTCCACCCGTCCACTCCTGCATCGTATTCAGCGTCGATGAATCAATAGGAGCGACCGACATCTGCAGCTGCTCATAAGAAGGCTAGTGCACTCCAACTGCCTTACACAGCTTCGTGACAATAGAGGCATAAGGGATGTTGTAATGCGTCCTCCCCCTCAAAAACTTCAAAATCCCTTGGTAGATGAACTCACCAAGGTCCACATAATACTCCTAATTCAAAACCCCCACAACAACCTGGCTCTCTCAACTTTAACCTCATGTGCATGCGAAGAAGGCAAAATATTAGCACAAATAAAGGCATTCCATGCACGGGCATACCTGTTCATCCCAACAGCCGGACAAGAACGATACTCGTTAGATCCCGTCTTAAACTTCCACACCGTGCCCGGCTGACAGAGAGTAGCAATAATCAAATCCGAGTAAAAATCCTCAGGGGCCTTCTCATTTCAATTCTCCTCCTGGGGCTTCCTTTGTCGCTGCCAATAACACTGCGAATCGCCTCGGTCTGATAATCAAAAGTAAACCCACAAACAACAGAATACCCATTCTTGTCAGCCTTGGCGTTCACATAGAACTCATGAACAACACTCATCGGGACCACCTTAGGTGACTCACAAAAAGTAATTCAACCCTTCTCTACAATCATCGACAATAACTCACCATACCTCCCCGATGGCAAAAATCCCCTCTCCTTCAGAATCGGCTTAGTCAGAAGCCTAGAATACTCCTCCTTAGCAGCCCTATCCACCAATCGGGGCCTCGCAGTAGTACCTCTTGAAGAATTAGCAGTCAGAATGGTGTTGCTGCTATCGACAGTTCGAGATCTCTTTGGGGCCATTGAAACTGGGAATAAGAGTTGTAGACTTGTGTTTTGTGTGTAGGAAAGGGTTAGTAAGTTGAAAGTATATGGGAGTGTATATGGAGAGGTTGTGTGTATATATAGGGTAAGATTAGGGTTAGAATAAGACTAGGAGTGGGATAATGGCTAATCTGTAGGGAGAATTCGTGGGTAATGGGGTTTGTTGTGCTGTGGTTTTGTGTTTTTGATTTTTCTGTTTTTTAAGGCTGAAATGAATTTTTTAAAATTTTGGTCCGCAGGCGGTCGCCTGGAACCAATAGGCGGGCGCCTGCCAGCAAGCGGCCGTCTGGAACCAGCAGGCGAGCGCCTGCAAGGTTCCTGGAAAAAATATTTTTTCACCCAGCTTTTTCTGATTTTTTTTTGGGTTTTTGGATAGAGTAATAAATTCTAAGGGTTTCCATGGTCTCATATCTTGGATTGCCTCCCAAGAAGCGCTTCTTTTACATCATTAGCTTGACATAAAGTAGTTCGATCAAGTTGATAATAAAACGACACTAACCACTTCCCGGTTTGCCGTATCCCCATAATAGTGCTTCAATCTCTAACCATTTACTTTGAATGCTTGGCCTGGATCGTTCTCGAAAATCTCCACCGCTCCATGTGGAAACACAGTTTTGACCATAAATGGTCCAGACCACCTTGATTTCAACTTTCTAGGAAAAAGTCGGAGACGAGAGTTGAATAAAAGAACTTGTTGCCCCGACACAAATGACTTAGGAGATAGCTTCCTATCGTGCCACCTTTTTACTTTTTCCTTGTACATTTTGTTGTTCTCGAACGCTTGAAGTCGAAATTCATCAAGTTCATTTAACTGAAGCATTCGATTCTTCCCAGCTGCATCTTGATCAAGGTTTAACTTCTTTAATGCCCAATAAGCCTTATGCTCAAGCTCCGCAGGTAAATGACATCCCTTACCATAGACAAGTTGAAACGGGGATATCCCAAGTGGAGTCTTGTATGCTGTTCTATAAGCCCAAAAAGCTTTATCGAGCTTCAAAGACCAATCTTTCCTTGGCGGACAAACAACTTTCTCTAGAATGCGCTTGATCTCTCTATTAAACACTTCAGCTTGACCATTAGTTTACGGATGATAGGCAGTAGCAAAAGATGATTCACATTGTAGCGCTGCATCATAGAAGTGAACTTACGATTGCAGAAATGCAACCCCTCATCACTTATGATAACTCATGGCATTCCAAACCTTGTGAATATCTGCTTATGACGAAAACTCAACACTACCTTTGCATCATTCGTCGGTAGAGCCTTGACTTCTACCCAGTTCGAGATATAATCGACTGCCAGCAAGATGTACTGATTATTGCAGGATGAGATAAATGGTCCCATGAAATCGATTCCCCAAACATCGAAGACCTTAACTTCAAGCATAACATTTAAAGGTATCTCATCCTTTCTAGTAAGATTCCCAACTCTTTGGCAACGATCACACCTTCAAATGAACTGATGTGCATCCTTAAACAATGTAGGCCAGAAAAAACCTGCTTGAAGAATACGAGCTGCTGTCTTTTCACCACCATAATGTCCACCATATACCGTGGAATGACAGTCTCGTAATATCCCCTCCATCTCACAGAATGGGATACATCTCTTGATGATCTGGTCAACTCCTTGTCTGTAACGCTTCCAAATCCGGGGTCAGGGGATTTGGTCGTCACTATAAAACTTCAATCCAAATTAACCTGTTTAATTAATAAACAAATGCCAGCGGAAGATATTTATCATTTATGACCCCAAACTAATCTAAGATCTTATAAGGTTACAGTTCTAGATACAAGAATTCCAAATTCCATAAATAACTTTTCCCTTTCTTTTAAAACTCTGTTCAATAAATTTCCAATTCTAAACTAACCCGCTAGTATAACTTCGAAAAGAAGTATACTAGGCCCATCTATAAAATAACACAATTATAATATAATATAATATAATATAAACAATTTTACACAATAGAACTTACATTAGTTCACAAACCCTGGACCAACCACCTTCCAAGAGCCTCTTCTTTGCTTCCTCGAATTACGCAGTTAAACAGCGCAAGCTAATCCTCACTGGAGGTTAAATTTGAAAACAGGCAAGTATGAGCGGAAGAAATGCTCAGCAAGATCATTATGACATATATAGGATCTTTTGATATAAAACCGACATCTGCCTTAGAGCAGAACATTTAAAATAATAATTGTTGAATCATAAAATTTTAGTTGAGGAACCCCATAATTGATTCCTTAATTGTATTCAAAACCATTTTGATATTTTTGAGCGAAATGCTTCAGCAATACTTTGAATCTTGACGAGAATACAACTCGTAAAACAGTGTTTACGGAAATATCGTAAACCACAATAACATGAAACAATGATTATGGATTGAATCATAAACTTTACTCAAAACCGAACTCTTGAAATTAATACTTATTTTGCTGTCATATCAAATTAGATATCAATAAGAACTTTGATGCTCACAACATTCCATACTGAAGTCAACATCAATCATCTATATTAATACCACCTTTGATATTTAACAACAACGTAAGTATTAGCATAAATCAGAATCAAAACTACATTTCATTGTTAATCCAAAACAGAAACAGTTGATAAATTATTTATTCTATAAATATCAAAAATGATATGATAATTTAGATTGGGATCATTCTCCGACGGACGTACTATCACATGCTGATCAGCCCGTGTAATAACACTGAGTCATGATTCGTAGAAACATGACCCCAAAAACACGAATACTCAAACAAAAGGCAATATACCTGCCTGTGGCAAAAATTGTGTCATAATATTCCATATGACACTTAGAAATAGCCCTCCGTTGGACCGTCCGTCCCGTTCACTTACGCAATTATGATCCAATCTTAAAACCTTTTATTGAAATTGGGTCATAATAATTGACACCCGAAATAATTTTATTCCCCCAATTCTTGGGTAGGAATATTCGCAACCAAATCACTTTTCTCAAAATCCAAAACATTTATAAATCCGATAATTGGATAAGTAAAATCACTTGACTATTCTAAACATAGAATAGCATATGAGTATTTGCATAAACAGAATTATTTAATTCAGCGATATATAAAACATTTATGTATTTTGAACTGAATAGGGAAAGCAATACTTACATGATAAGATTCAAAATAAATATCACTTGAATAATAAGTGATGACAGGGATACTTGCCTTTGGGTTTTAGTAGTTAGTCACACTCGCAAAGATGCATCTATTCTGACATTCTGTCTTAAAATATCACCGTCTTTCTTTTTAACACTTCACCGTATTGCTTCTCCTGCGATTGTTAGAAGCCAAATATCCAATACCATTAAATTTCATTCTTTATCCAACACCTTGTCCTGATCACTCGAACGATCCGCATCTATAATTAAAAGATATAGCTTTAATCGTCTAAACGATAATAACTCGACGAACCGCGCGTCAAAACCCTATTGTCTACCCATACGATAACCCGCACATAAAGAAGATAGTCGAACACAAGACTCTTGACCCACGTACACACATAATTCACATAGCACATAAGCACATAACTCATGTATCACATAATTCATGTCACATATGACTCGGTTCATCAAAAGGGTCGATTTGGTACGTTTAACACTGAAATCGGGTCAAAAATATGATTTATCGATAAATAATTGACTCAGAATGATTTGTAAAACAAGAGACCTTTCGAAACAAAAGAATTTGGATCTCGAAAGTATTTTTATTGAAAGCAAAATATTTTTCTGAGTCTAGAGGCGTTCGTTTCGTATTAAACGGACGAACGGTTGATTTATTATGAATTTTTGAATATTTTTCAGAATAAAAATTGGACTCCGAATCATTTTATAATTAAATAATAGGGCTCGAACACCCAAAAATAATTTTATAATAATTATCGAGCCTGGAAAATAATTTAAAATAATATTTTAAAGTTCGAAACTATTTTTCGTAATTTTTAAATCAAAAATAAATAATTAAATCTAATTAAATAATCAATTAAAATTAATTAATAACTAATTAAATTAATTAATCAAATAATATTTAAATTAATTGACTAATCAAATAATTAATTATCAACTAAAATTAATTAATTAAATAATTTAGATTTATTTTAGAATTAAAAAAATAAATTTCAGAATAATTAAATAATAAATTTTGGAAATTAAAAATAATTAAAAACAATTTCTGAAAATATTTATAAACAGAAATATAATATCTACAAGTTTTTCAAACAAGAGTCTGATTTTTATAAGTTTTTGAAACCAGAATCTTAAATTTGAAAATATAAGAAACTACAGGGACTCATTGGTAATTTTTAAAAAATGGGTGACTAAAGGTCACCATCTCCAAAAGTCAGGGGGCTAAACTGCAATTTGTGCAGTCACCGCCCTGACTCGCCGGAAAGGTGGCTGGAGTCTTGAACACAGCCCAGAACTCAATCAAACTCTGCAGATCAGTAATATACACGGCCAGGAACTCCATCGCTGTTTTAAAATTTGCAAACAACATCCCAGACTGCCGGAAAATTGATCGGAAATTTTCCGATTCCGGCGAGGTTTACGATTCCGGCGAGCCTGATTCAATAGTTCAAAAATAAAACTAAATATATGAATCGAATGGTCGTAAGACGATCTATATCTCTACAGTCTCCAACTATGCCCAGACTTAACGGATTAAAAATCCGGCCAAAACATGAATTTTCCGGTGAAATCATTCAAGAACACGAAGAACATTCAAATTCAAAAATCAAATCAACTTTTCTATATGTTACTGAACTCGATTTTTGAAGTATAATATATAAAATTGACCAGAAAAACATGCTCTACAACATGAAATCATCAAAACACTCAAATAATCACGTCTGCAAAAATTCATATTTTATTCACTAAATAATTTGAATTAAAATAATTAAATAAGAAAAATACCTTGATTCATCGGCAAAAACTGATGATTGATTCAGAAATAGGATTTTGAGAGCTTCATTTTGATATGCTGCACGCCCGAATCGGAGTTCGATAACGCCTTCGTTCGCGCGTTTGATTTTCAGGAACATATCGGTTTTCTAGGATTTTCTCTGTATTTACGGTATTTTAACAGGTTGAAAATGAATAAACGAAACAAATGAAATAAGAAATAGACTATTTATATTTACAGAAGATTGGTTTATTCTGGATCATTTTGGATCGTTAAATTAGTTGCTTAGCCGCTAAGTAACTACAAAATGATCCAAAAATAGATTACTTAGCCGCTAAATAACTATAAAAACGATACAATTTAATACCAGAATTGGATAATCATCAAAATCGGGCTTCTTATAAAACACTTTATACGAAAAAAAATGTCAAAATATCCCGTCTCTCGAGAATACGGGTTTTGTTGATTTATCGAAATGGTTATTGTATTGAAAATCTTGCACCGGGCCGCACACGGGTCAAATCGTAATCCAGATCGAAAAAGTCAAAACACGGAAAATGTCCGGAATTACCAGATTTGGTTAGGAAGGAGTTTTCGGAAGAGTTTTGGGTTGTAAAAATACAAAAACGGTTGAGGTTGAACGATTCCCGGCTTTATAAAATAATTTTGGTAATTATTCAGAAAATAATTAATAATTCATTATAAAATCATATAACAATCCAAAAATTACCAAAAAAATATCACATATAAACACCCAAACATCAATTCCAATTATCATATAATTCACTAAAATTTACATAAAATCACATAAACAATTCCAAATAATAATAATAATAATATTTGAAAATATGGGATATTACATTGTCTAAACAAATATGGTTCATCCCATATGTACCACTTCACCTCATGCAGAAACTTCTTTTTTTGAGACGCATTCATATTAGGAGGCATTATATTGCTAACAAGATAGTTCACAATGTTTGCGAACCATGACTCTTCCTCTTGAACTGCGAACAACTGCTCATCTGGAAAAGATTCGTTGACCAATGTCTTATCATGTGAAGTAAAATCGGGATTCTCCAATCTAGAGAGATGGTCAGCTACTTGATTTTCAGTACATTTTCGATCCTTGATCTCTAACTCAAATTCCTGTAGCAAGAGCACCCAACGAATAAGTCTAGGCTTCGAATCCTTCTTTGAGACCAGATAGCGATGGTAGCGTGATCAGTGAATACTGTCACCATTGTCCCAAGTAGATAAGATTGAAATTTTTCGAAATCAAAAACTATAGCCAAGAGCTCCTTCTCAGTAGTGGTGTAGTTCATTTGAGCTCTATTTAGCGTCTTACTAGCATAGTAGACCACATGAAAGATATTATTCTTGCGCTGCCCAAGAACTGCTCCCACTGCATAATCACTTGCATCGTACATCATCTCAAAAGGTTCTGTCCAATCAAGTGCCGTAATAATTGGTGCAGATAATAAACTCTTCTTGAGAGTCTCGAATACTGCCAAACATTCATTATCAAATTTGAAAGGCACATCTTTCTCGAGCAAGTTGCACAATGGCTTAGATAACTTAGAGAAGTCCTTGATGAAACACCGATAAAAACCCGCATGACCAAGAAAACTACGGATTCCTTTAACAGAAATAGGTGGCGGAAGATTTTTAATGACCCCCATCTTGGATTTATCCACCTCAAGGCCTTTGCTAGAGACTTTATGCCCAAGAATGATGCCTTGTTGCACCATGAAGTGACATTTTTCCCAATTGAGCACCGAATTAGTTTCCATACACCTTTTGAGCACCAAACGGAGATTATTCAAACATTCATCAAATGAATGTCCAAAGACGGAGAAGTCGTCCATGAACACTTCGACATTATTTCCAATCATATCAGAGAATATAGTAATTATGTATCTCTGAAAAGTGGCATGTGCACTACATAAGCCAAAAGAAACTCTACGAAAAGCAAACGTGCCAAATGGAAAAGTTAAAGTAGTCTTTTCTTGATCTTCTGTCAGAAATAGGATATATGATTCATGCATCCAGCCACTTTAGAATTTCTTTCTTCACCACTTCTTTCATGATAGGATTAAGTCTTCGCTATTGCTCAACAGTTGGCTTGCTACCATCCTCTAGCAGAATTTTATGCATGCAGTACGAAGGGCTGATCCCTTTTATATCTGCTATAGTCCATCCGATGGCCGATTTGAATTCTCTCAAGATCCTCAAGAGCTTGTCCTCATCACTAACTGAAAGGTCAGATGCAATAATAACAGGCAAAGTAGATGCATCACCTAAAAAAGCATACCTCAAGTGTTCAGGCAATGGTTTAAGCTCCAAAGTAGGTGTTTCCTCAATAGATGGTTTGAGCTTTCCCTCAACATTCTTGAGATCAGTATTACTAAGAGATTTAAATGGAATGTATAGCTTTCACTTCCAAGGAGAAGCATTTAGATATTGTAGTTGTTCATTTCCTTCCTCATCTTCATTGTCAAATTCCCCCAATAAGGCTTTTTCTAAGGCATCCGACCTTAGCACCTGATCAAGTTCTGAAGTTACTGCAAAATCAATCAAATCCACCTTGAAGCACTCCTCATCTTCTGTAGGGACTTTCATCGCATTGAATACATTGAATGTTACATCCTGATCTTGCACCCGCATAGTAAGTTCACCTTTTTGCATATCTATCAAGGTACGGCCTGTAGCCAAGAAAGGTCTTCCCAAAATATGGGAATCTTATTATCTTCCTCAAAATCCAGAATGACAAAGTCTGCAGGAAAGATGAGCTTATCCACCTTTACTAACACGTCCTCCATGATGCCTCGTGGGTATGTAATAGAACGATCAGCCAATTGTAGAGACATGTACGTGGGCTTTGGATCAGGCAAATTCAGCTTTTTGAAGATAGACAACGACATCAGATTGATGCTTGCTCCTAAATCGCAAAGGGACTTGTCAAATGACAACTTGCCAATGGTGCAAGGAATGGTGAAGCTACCTGTATCCTTAAGCTTTGGAGGTAATTTTTGTAATAACCCCAAAAATTTTGGACTTTTTGTAACCCTTATGAATAGTGATTTTGCTGATTATGTTGATTAAGAAAACTTTTCATGCCACACTATGTAGCAGTTCTTTTATTGATATTCTGAGATCTTATTAGTACTCTATATGGTATATAAGTATATGTAAAGATCGTCAGAATCCAAATTTGAACACTTTGATTTTTCCCGAAAATCCACCAGATACCGAAAGAATTGAGTATAAGGTAACATGATTAAAAGTATTTATATTAAAGGATTATAAGAGAGGATCATAAAAAAATATAAAATATTGAGAAAGGTTTAGGGAAAACCCAAGTAATAAGATCCCGGATATGATCCCTCAAACGATTAGCAAGAACGAACGATAAACGAGTCATAAAACAATTAAACGACAAGTAATGCAAGAGAGATTAGTGCAAGGATTAAGGATGATAATCAATCAATTAAGCAAGGATTAGCATAAAAGATGCTTCCACCACCAAGTAATGACAAGTGGCAAATGATGAAGTCACCAAGGTGATGTCATGCTTGATCACACTCCACTCACTTTAATTAACCAATTAATCACCCAAATATCCCATTCAACTTCCATTTTCCACCACAAACACATTTAACAAAGTAAAACCCCTCCCAAGAATAATGGCTCTCGGCCTTCTTCATTTTTCAATAGGAAAAATTCCAAAAATCAAGATCCAAGCTTTGTTAAATTACAAGGTAATTATCCAAGGTCCCTTATGATTAGTTATGGCTACCCTAGGAGTTTAAGCTCCAAATTCCTTCACAATCTCTTTCAATTAATCAAGGAAGAAGATGATGAATAGTGTTTTCAAGTTACTAACTTTGTTTTCTTTGTTTTTCCTTTAAGATCCAAGCATTCCTAAGCTATCTCAAGGCTTCTTAAGGCTTCCTAGCTACTCTAATCACTCCAAGGAAGGTATAACACCTCCAAACCCTAACTTTACTTTGAGTATTAGAAATGGTTTTAATTGTTATAGTAAATGAGAAGCATGATACTTGTGTGTTTAGAGTTTAAATTGGATTTGTAGTGATTTAGATGTTGGAATCTTGTTTATATTTAATGAAACTTAATTATAGTTAGTAGTTCATGTTTGGGGTTGAATGAATTGGAAAATCTTGAGATTTGGGACTGATGTAGTAAGTTTTGGATGAGGGTTAGTTTTATTGTTGGTTGTGAGTGGAATTTTGGTTGTTTGGAGTGGTTTAAAACTTGGTAATCGCGTAAACATAGCCGTCGTAATGCCCGTTTTCATACAATTGCTTGTTCTTAGTGTTCGGGACAGAGAGCTAACTGTTGAATCTGTGACTTTGCCATGTTTAGCTAGATTATGTCGTAAGCTTCGTTTTGATATGTGCTTCACTTAAATCCGATGTACGGTATAGGAGAAACGACTGTTTTAAGTAACGGCATTTCGCGAACGAACCATTTCCCTTCGCCTTACTTTGAAACCTTGGTTAAGGTCCTTAAATGTCTAATTGGAGTATGAAACAATTATGTATGGTTAATAGGTCAGTTGGTAGACTATTCGCGAAAGAGTCGCCTTAAAATTCGTAACGGTTAAATTATTAAAAATGGTGGAGTCAAGGGTGCACGAGCGACTTATGTGAATCGTTAAACACAAAAGCGAACGTTATGGTCTAATTGGTGAAAAACCAGTTTCTTAAGCGACCGTGGTTTAATTCCAACTTATATGTTGTTTATAGGTTACTAGACTTGCCCCAGGCCTTTTACCACCTCCAGTCGCTCAGACAAGTTTTCTACCCGTTATACTATTGTTGTGATATATATATTTGTTTATGCATTATCTTGTGATAAGTGCATGGTTGTTATTAGCAAGTCTTGCGATATATTGGAGCATGTTGATATGATATATATATGCATGCCTGTTTCGTAATCTTGATATCTCATTTTTGATTCAATTGATTATAACTGTATAATACCT
This sequence comes from Apium graveolens, assembly GCF_009905375.1. Lineage (NCBI taxonomy): Eukaryota > Viridiplantae > Streptophyta > Magnoliopsida > Apiales > Apiaceae > Apium > Apium graveolens. Next base: position 176,588,377 of record NC_133654.1, read on the forward strand.
ATGCTAGAGATAAGCAGTACTTGCGTATACCCTTAATATAGGGGACCCAGAGTTGGACATCTTTCTAAACCGGGTGGCGATGTTCCCGAGTATATTATATATATATATATATAGTTTACAAAACTATTAATCGAATAAGGTTTATTCGATAGTTTTATTTTATAAATGAATATTATTTTGAATATTCATTCGAGAACTTATGACTCCGCTTATTTTATTTAATGAATATTATTTTGAATATTCATTCGAGGACTTATGATTCCGCTTATTTTATTAAATAATATTCTTTATTTTCTAAAAGAATAATGTTTCGATATTTGCCAAGTATTCAGAAAATAATTGATACTATCAAATCATTCTTACTTTAAATATTTCCAGAGATTATTTTCAAGCTTTATCAAAACTATTTTTGGAATGTTAGAGCGGATCCTAAAACTCGTTTTCAAATTTAAGATCTTCCTTTCGAAGGAGATTTAAATACTCGCTCAAAAATCTGAGGGATCCGGCTCCGTGATATATTTTTATATTCGCAACAAGGTTGCTGTTTTGATAAAAGAGTTTTTGATTACTTATCCAACACTCGTGAAGTTAAATTCTTGGAATTAGTTAATCCATTAATAGGCATCGCCTGGGAAATATCGGTGAGTTTTCGTTTCAAACTAGATACGACTTCTTGGTGGAGCCGTATCAACAAGTTTCTACTTGGGGAAAGGGGGGACGAGCTTTACGTTTCAGAGTCATGGATTTCATCTGAACTAGGAGTGGCGTAAGTGGTCGAGTGGCGCCGGCCCAGCCTTATTATATTGGCCCAAATGGCCCGGAAGTTCCGCTAAGACGGTCCATTCCTTAGGAGTCGAGTGTTCGGTTGACAAGTAAATCCGACTGTTCTCCTCTACATGTAAAAAATGGTGGGGTTGCACTACTGCGACTGATCATCGTAAGTGGTCTTCCTGGCGCGGCAAACTCCCGTAATGAGTTCATCATCCAGTTAGGATATATCTGCAACACTACCCGGAGCATTTTGATCGAAAGGCTACGGATGGGTGATTGCTGAAGCGTTGACAGGGTCAAATGGTTATAATGATGTTTCCCTCAAATGAAGTATCTCATAACTTCATTTCTTTTAAACAATATTTCAAATTTTGAATCTATATAAGTCTTATATTGTAGTCTCATCTATATGATGAACCTTTGAAAACTTATTATACTTTGAACAGTGGTCGTTGAAGTAGATTTCTAAAATGGTATAAGTATAGTGAAGTATTTGGTAACTTCATCTCCATTTAAGCTTATATCCAGTAAGTAATTATCTTACACTTGATAAAGATTTCCAGTAAGTTATCTATTTAGATACTTGCATTATTGATTACACTATATATTATCTTGTGAGCTGTAATTCTCACTCTTTCTTCATTTCTTCATCACAGAACAACAGTTAGGAAATATGGACAGACTCCAGCAGACCCAGCGCAAGAGCGTGGGAAGCGTCCCTCGTCTTCCCGTTGATATCATAGCTGTTATAGCTGCAGAGGTAGATCTATCTGTAGACCAGGCACTCTACTTTTGGGAATCAATTATGTATAATTATAACTTGTGGCAGATAATGGCAATTAACTGTAAACTTATTAAGTAATCATTTTGGGTTGTAATAACTTTTAAATTTTGGATTCAAGGACTTGTACTTATTTCAATTTCATCTCTGAGACTATAACGGGTTGTGGTGTGTGTTATTGTGGGGTCACGGCATGAGGTTATTCATTTTTAATTAAGTTAAGTGATATTTATGGAAAGAAAGACCGTGACGACCTGGATCCCCGACCCCGGATCTGGGGGTGTTAGAGAAATGGTATCAGAGCTAAGCGTTATAAACCTCAGAGATGATGCGACGATATAATAATAAATGCACAAAGATAATAAGAACTCTTGACAAGTTCATGGTCGGACTACTTAAAGTAGCGTTGACGGTTAAAACCCTTACGGGAACCCTTATAAGTATCATGATAGTAACTTAGCTCGTTTAATGTGTAGGCGCATGAGATAGAGGACCCAGAGATGTTCGAGCGTGAGCATGATGAGGCACTGCTAGATGCCGAGGATCAGGAGGAGCCTGAGGAGGAGGAGGAGATGGATAAGGAGGACCCCTCAGAGGAGTCAGAGACAGAGTTTATTGCGATTTCAGATGAGGAGGACCCGAATGAGGTCCCAGTAGTTGAGGAGCATGTCAGAGCTATAGTGGAGTATACTGGTACCCCTCTACCCTCACTCCCCGTGGTCAGAGCTCCTACCCCTCCACCACTAACTTGGAGCCCCTATGATGACAGCTTTGAGACCCATACTCCCGAGCCTAGGCACACCAAGGAGGAACCCCCAGCGGCTCCGGATTCACCACCTTTTGACCCTGCCCATAGGCAGTTTTTGTTAGCTCACGACTATGTTCAGGATGTTCTGAGGACTCGAGTGGCTGTTGCTGAGGCCCGGCTAGATGAGGCCAGGAGAGAGTTGGATACAGAGAGAGCTGGTAGACGTTCACGAGCTCATGAGGCTAGAGCTACCATACCCCGATCCCTGAGGAGAGAGCTGACTGGGATAGAGCTGATGACCCGTGCAAGGCTCCGATCACTTCATGGAGACAGACATGGCAGGATATCCAGGAGGCAGGCTGATTACTTTTTCCATCATGCGATGGAGAGAGTGTGGGAGTTGACCCGCTCCGGTGATTGATTCAGGACCAGTGATGTGGTAGTCTAGTCGTCTAGTTAGTCGAGGCCATAGTAAGAGCCAATTTTCTGGGATAGTTGACTTGTATATAGTATCCCTTTCCCTGACTAGACAGATAGACTCATGTATTTCACTTTTGGGCAGATGACTGTAGCACTGTTGTACTTTTGACCAGATCGAACTATGTATTTCTCGCATTATGTATATATTTGTTTCCTTTAAGTTCAGTTCCTTAGTGACGAGATCACTGCCTTTATTGTTATTATTACTGCACTTCTTATTTGAACTGTCATAATATAATAGAATTGTGAGATTCGTTCTCCCCATTATAGAAACTGTGCAAGGCACAATCTTATGTATGATTGTGACCTAACGTTGAATTTTTCCCAAAATTTATCAGTATCATGCCTCCAAGAAGGATTGGAACTATGGAGAACCCTGGGTTTGAGGACCAGGGAAGCCATAACCAAGATGGTAGGAACCAAGAACACAGTGAAGAGGAAGATGAGGATTATGTTGAACAGGATGACTCCCAGTATTAAGAGGAGGAGGAAATATATGATGTTGAAGGATTTGAGATAGAGGCTGAAGAAGGAGAAGCTGAGGTTGAGCAACAAGTATCAAACTCAGACATCGATCCCATGGGGCAGTTCATGCAACTACTAAGGCATAACTTGGAATCTCAACCCAACCCACCCCTCAAGTAAATAACAATGTTGTGGCAAACTCTTTCAGGGATTTCAAGTCTCTTAAGCCCCCTGAGTTCCACGGATCAGCCAACCCAGTTGAGGCAAGGGCATGGCTAAAGGAAATGGAGAAATCCTTTGAGATTCTGAGTACCGATGAGGGACAGAAGACTGTATTTGATACCTACCTTCTAAAAGGAGAGGCCAACTACCGGTGGGAGGCCAAGAAAAATCTGGAGACAGATGATATTATAACCTGGGAAAGGTTCAGTCAATTGTTTTTGGGGAAATATTTGCCGAGGTTTATGGAGAACAAGATGGAGCTCAAGTTCTTGGAGCTAAAGCAGAATAACTTATCTGTAGCAGAGTATGAAGCAAAATTTACTGAGTTATCAAGGTTTGTGCTGGAGTTTTTGAGCACCGAGGAAAAGAAAGCTAGGAGGTTTCAGCAGGGACTGAAACCGTGGATGCAGAATATGGAGGTAATCCTTGAGCTTACAGATTATGCCACTCTGGTGCAAAAGGCAACAATTGCAGAAGCCAGAAGTAAACAGATGCAGAAGGAAAGAGAGAAGAAAGGAATAAAGAGGAAAAGTATGAGCATGGGAGGAGGTCCCGCATGAGGGAGCTTCCCAACTAGATTTAATCGAGAAGCAGTGTCCCTACCGGGAAGGAGTACTGGGTTTAAGCGGCCCGTAAGTGTGAATGTGAGCCAGAGCGTCCAGAAGTCAAGAATGTCCTATTCCAACCAGCCTCGACCCCCATTGCTAGCCTGTAACACTTGTGGAAGGATGCACTCTGGGGATTGTAGAGGAAAGCCAGTAACCTGCTTTAAGTGTGGTCGAGTGGGTCACTATTCCCACAAGTTCCCTTCGTCAGCCCCAGCCGTCATTCAATCCACCACTTGTCATCAGTGTGGACGCCCGGGTCATTGGAAGAGGGAATACCCAATGAACAAACCAGCAGCTTCAAGAGCAAGCAGGGCTGCTTCTAATAAGCCACCTACTGCGAGGACTTTCAACATGACAGTTCAAGATGCTATGAAAGACTTAGATGTGATACCAGGTACCCTTGCTCTAAATTTAGTCAGTGCAAATGTTTTATTTGATTCGGGAGCAACTAAATCTTTTATATCGAGGGACTTTGCGCATAAATTAAAACTTAAGGCTGAACCCTTGTTAGAACCCTTACAAGTAGAAATAGCCAACCATGAAGTTATCCCTGTTAACCAGATTCACCCCACATGTGAGTTAGGCATAGGGGTGCAATCTTTTAGTGTTGATCTGATTCCTTTTACATTAGGGGAATTTGAAGTAATTTTGGGAATGGACTGGCTATCTACCAATGATGCTCAGATAGACTGTAATGGGAAGAAAGTTAAGTTAAATATCCCAGGGAAGAAAGAAGTCATATTTAGAGGGAAGAGGCAGACGCAGAAATTTTTGACCATGGCCCTGGCTAATAAGATGCTACGAAAAGGAAATGTGGCTTACCTAGCCTATGTGGTGGACACGTAGAAGGAGGTGCCCAACTTGCAAGACATTCCGGTATTCAACAAATTTGAAGATGTATTCCCACAAGACCTTCCGGGACTACCACCCGATAGAGTGATTGAATTTGCAATTGAGTTGGCCCCAGGGACGGCGCCAGTTTCAAAGGCATCATACCGGTTAGTACCATTAGAAATGAAGGAACTGGCTACCAAATTACAAGAGACGTTCAGAAGCCGTTCGAAATCAAGACGGAAACTTTTGGATAAGGGTATGGTAAGACCCAGTGTGTCTCCATGGGGGGCACCAGTATTATTTGTTAAGAAGAAAGATGGGAGCATGAGGCTGTGCATCGACTACCGAGAGTTGAACAAGCTAACCATAAAGAACAGGTACCCATTACCCAGAATAGACGATCTGTTCGACCAAATAAAGGATGTTGTCTACTTTTCCAAGATTGACCTGAGAACTGGATATCACCAACTAAAGATTAAACCCAAAGATATTCCAAAGACTGCGTTCCGAACCAGGTATGGGCACTATGAGTTCTTGGTAATGTCCTTTGGATTAACCAACGCCCCAACAGCTTTCATGGATTTAATGAACAGAGTATTCAAGAAGTACTTGGACAAATGTGTGATAGTTTTTATCGATGATATTTTAATCTACTCAAGGACCGAGCAGAACATGCATAGCATTTGAGGATAGCTCTAGGAATACTCAGAGAAGAACAGTTGTTTGCCAAATTCTCGAAGTGTGAATTCTGGCGGAATGAAGTACAGTTTTTAGGACATGTGATCAATAAGGAAGGAGTATTGGTCTAGCCCTCCAAGATATATGAGGTCTCAAATTGGGAAAGGCCAACCATACCCACTGAGGTAAGGAGTTTCATAGGATTGGCCAGCTACTATCGTAGATTTGTACAGGATTTTGCGAGGATCGCAGCCCCTTTAACACGACTTACTCATAAGATAGAGAAGATTGAATGGACAGAAAAATGCGAGAACAATTTTCAAGAATTGAAGAAAAGGTTGGTAACAGCCCCGCTGTTTGCATTGCTAGACAGAAAAGGAGATTTTGTGATATATAGTGACGCGTCGCACAAAGGATTAGGGTGTGCTTTTGCAGCACGGTAAGGTTATTGCGTATGCGTCGAGACAACTGAAGGAATACAAGATTAGATATCCTATTCATGACCTTGAGCTCGCGGCAATAGTTTTTGCCTTAAAAATTTGGAGGCACTACTTGTATGGAGAGAAGTGTGAGATTTTCCCAGACCATAAAAGCCTCAAGTACATTTCATGCAGAAAGAGCTCAACATGCATCAGAGAAGATGGTTAGAACTAATTTAGGACTATGATTGTGAGATTCTATATCATCCAGGGAAAGCCAATGTGGTGGATGACGCCCTTAGTAGGAAGGAAATACTCAAAATGATAATGACTTCGAAGGAATTGATAAGGGATTTTGAGAAAATAGAAATAGAAGTAAAGGTAACCGGAGCCGGAGCCGGAGCCGGAGCCGAAAAGCTGTTTGAGATCTCGATGCAGCCAGAGTTATTGGAAAAGATAAGATTGTGCCAAGAAAAAGTAATGAATGAAGGCAGAGAGTCAATGACTGCAGAAGAAATCCATACTGAGAGAGATGATAAGGGGATAATGAGGTATTCCTATAGGATTTGAGTTCCGAATGTTCAAGAGCTTAAAGATGAGATTTTGGATGAAAGCCATAGTTCAAGGTATTCCATTCACCCGGGGAGCACCAAGATGTATAGGGATTTAAAAGAGTATTACTGGTGGCCCAACATGAAGATGGACGTAGCATAATGGGTAAGCAAATGTTTGACTTGCCAAAGAGTAAAGGCAGAGCACTAGAGACCCAATGGACTTTTACGACCCCTGGAGATTCCCGAATGGAAATGGGAACAGATAGCTATGGATTTTGTTGTAGGCTTACCAAGGACGAAAGCCAATCATGATGCCATATGGGTAACTATAGACTGATTGACAAAGTCAGCTCACTTCATTCCTATTAATGAGAGATACACAGTCGATAGATTGGTGGACATTTACCTTAAGGAAATAGTGACGCGACATGGAGTCCCAGTGTCCATTGTCTCAGACCGAGACCCCAGATTCAACTCCAGATTTTGGAGGAGCTTTCAAGAATGTGCGGGAACCAAATTAAACATGAGTACCTCTTACCATTCCAAAACGGACGGGCAAAGTGAAAGGACCATCCAGACACTAGAGGATATGTTGAGAGTCTGTGCAATAGACTTTAAAGGAAGTTGGGATGATCACTTGCCGTTGATCGAGTTTTCTTATAACAATAGCTTTCATGCCAGCATTGGAATGCCGCCTTACGAGGCCCTGTACGGAAGAAGGTGTCGATCTCCCTCATACTAGGATGAAGTGGGGGAGCGAAAGATGCTCGGACCCAAAGTGGTCCAAAGGACCAAAGATATAATGGATCTCATCAGAGGACAGCTTATAGCAGCCCAAGATCGACAGAAGAAGTATGCAGACCTAGCCCGAAAGGATAAGGAGTATGAAGTAGGGGACTTATTACTGTTAAAAGTATCCCCTTGGAAGGGATTGATAAAGTTCGGAAAGAAAGGGAAACTAAGCCCAAGATACATTGGACCTTTTGAGATACTAAGACGGATTGGGAAGTTAGCTTACGAGCTAGCCTTACCCTCGAACCTACAACAAGTTCATAATGTGTTCCATGTGTCAATGCTAAGGAAGTATCATCGGGATGTCAGGCACATAGTGGAATACGAGCAGGTGGACATGAAACCAGACCTGACTTATATGGAGAAGCCAGTAAAGATTATAGATAAAAAGGAGCAAGTGCTTTGGAACAAGATAATCAAGCTAGTCAGAGTGTTATGGCAGAATCATAATGTGGAGGAGTCAACTTGGGAACTAGAGAGTGCAATGCTAGAAAAGTACCTCCATTTGTAATCTATCTGATTCCGGGACGGAATCCTTTTAAGGAGGGGAGACTGTAATAAGCCCAAAAATTTTGGACTTTTTATAACCCTTATAAATAGTGATTTTGCTGATTATGCTAATTAAGAAAACTTTTCATGCCACGGTATGTAGCAGTTCTTTTATTGATATTCTGAGATCTTATTAGTACTCTATATGGTATATAAGTGTATGTAAAGATCGTCAGAATCCAGATTCGAACACTTTGATTTTTCCCAAAAATCCACCAGATACCGAAAGAATTGAGTATAAGGTAACATGATAAAAAGTATTTATATTCAAGGATTATAAGAGAAGATCATAAAAGGAATATAAAATATTGAGAAAGGTTTAGGGGAAACCCAAGTAATAAGATCCCGGATATGATCCATCAAATGATTAGCAAGAACAAACGATAAATGAGTCGTAAAACAATTAAACGACAAGTAATGCAAAAGAGATTAGTAAAAGGATTAAGGATGATAATCAAGCAATTAAGCAAGGATTAGCATAAAAGATGCTCCCACCACCAAGTAATGACAAGTGGCAATTTATGAAGTCACCAAGGTGATGTCATGCTTGGTCACACTCCACTCACTTTAATCACCCAAATATCCCATTCAACTTCCATTTTCCATCAAAAACACATTTAACAAAGTAAAACCCCTCCCAAGAACAATTTCTCCCGGCCTTCTTCATTGTTTAAGAGGAAAAATTCCAAAAATCAAGATCCAAGCTTTGTTAAATTACAAGGTAATTATCCAAGGTCCCTTATGATTAGTTATGGCTACCCTAGGAGTTTAAGCTCCAAATTCCTTCACAATCTCTTTCAATTAATCAAGGAAGAAGATTATAATAACTCAGATTTTTGAGACCTCGTAAAACATTTAATGAATAGTAACCCTGACGGACGGGAAAAGCTTTTGAGCCCACACTATGTAGTGCATGAGAAAAGGAGTTTCAGAGTTGATATTATGATTATACGTACCAAATGAGTGTATATAAATGCTATTAGTTTTCGAAGAAAACGAACTTTAAAAAATGACCGTGTTTACGACTCATCGAGGATTACGAGAATCACAATATAATTACAAGATTAAAACCCTACGAATATATATTCAAGTATGGTAATTCAAAATATAAGGAATAAATATGAAAGGAATTACGTCGTGAATCATTTACGAGTAAGAATTACGAAAACGCTTAAGCGACCGAGCGAACGCGTAAACGATTAAATAAACATAACGCACTAACTAACCATGGTAAGAAAGTAACCATGGTTACTTCATCAAATAGTGAGCTAACCATAGGATGATCAAGCAAGCTAGCCAAATAGTGTGCTAAGGAAGCTAACACATGTAGTTTAGCTTGTAAGCTAGCAAGCTACTTGGAACAAGGAATAAACCTAGAATGCTATACTAGGAAGAATAAAAATTAAGGGAAAGATATCACCACCCCATTTCCTAGAAGCAACCAAGAGAAGCAAGCATAAACCCCCCCCCCCACCCCCACTTGTTTCCATTCGGCTTTTCAAGGAAGAAGGGAGAAATTCAAAATCAAAACTCAATATCTAGCCATGATAAAATCATCCCATTAATTCTAAAGCTTCCTAACAATAAAACTAAGGTAAGAAAATTCTTTTATCTCTTTTTATCAAAGTTTGATGGGTGAAATAAAATCAAGAAAGTCACTAGTGAATGAATAGTAACTCCTCTTTGGTTTCTTCATCTCCATGGTGGTTTTAGATTCCAAAAATCATACCAAGCACTTCCAAGACTCCACCATCCTCAAGAAAATATATCAAGCTTTCAATAAAGGTAAAAATCTTTGGCCCAACTTTATTTAAGATTCATTTTCAAGATCCATTTAGTATGTAGTTATAAACCTAGTTTTAGAAGTGGTAGTGATGAAATCTTGATATTTAGTCAAGTAGATTTAAGGTTGATTGTTGTTGCCTCAAGAACATGATGTTATTGAGAGGAGTTTGTGTGTTGATGATTAAATGATGATTGTTGGTGGTTGTGTTAAGAGTTAGGGCGTAAACGAAACCCCGATCGTAAACGTAATTCCGTTAAAACCAACAAATCGTAACTTTAAGTTTCTGCAGAAATTCCCGGAGATGTAAACTTTAGTTTCTTCAAAAATAACCCTTGTTTAGACAATGTTATAAGGATCGTTTAGGCTCTTGAATCGCTTGATTCCGATTTACGGATCAAAAGTTATGGTCGTTTTACTAAAAGTGATTTACGCGAAAAAAACTGCTACGAATTACGAACTTTGAAAATATAAAGGGTCGACTTAAAGTGTTCATAAATCATGAAATTTTTACATAGAGTAAAATATTGAGTTTTTTTACTTCCATAAAAATTTCAAGTAAAAATAATGATTTTTCAGTTTTATAAAAATATCGGAGTCGAGGCCACGCGATTAGAAAACGTAGAATCCATAAGCGGAGCCGACGACGAAAATGAAAATGAACCTAAGATACTTAGAAAAACAAAGCGACCATGATGTGAATAATGAATTAAAGGAATAATAAGGGTAATACAAGTTGAGAGGGTGCATAATAAGTAGCACATGAGTACGAGTCGCCGTAAATTAGAACGGGACCTAACTAAGTGAATTGTGTTTATGGTTATAGATTTCCGAGCGAAACCTAGAGCATCCTCCACCTCGAGATACCCAGGCAAGTTTACGAACCCAACTCCATTTTACTGTTGTGTTGTGAAAGGATTGTTTTACTATCATTTCATAAATACCATGCTTTCCATGATACATAGTTGTTGAATTTTCGCATAATGTAGCGATGTTGTACGAAAAGTGTATATCGTAAAATATATAATTCCGCTTTAAGCGTGACGTATGATTATAAGACCGAGAGTCGGTGGGGATTTTAAGATGAAAACCCGGGATTCATTCCGGTGATATTATAGGACGATTACAAGTCCATAATAGTACGTTTTAAAGGGACTTAACGTCCACTTACGAAATATTAAAAAAATACCTCGAACTTTTATTAGAACGATTTCCCAACGATCATATTACCTCAACTATATTTTATTGTTCGAATAATAAATACTATATACCTATTCCTTAATTACGGGAGAAGTATACTCCAACGATCATGTATTTCAAACCCGATTATGCATGAAAGATTATTAACTACGTAGACATAAACTAGTTGAGGAATATTATTTTAAATATTCTTTTAAAGAGTAAACTCATTCGAGGTTTATTTATTTATCGATTATTATTAATTAATTATTATTCATAAAGGGTTTATTATTGATTTAAAAATCATAGATCCTGATTTAAAATATACTTCCTGATTTCGGAAAATCATTCGAATAATTTCAGATCGTCGGTGAATATTATCCCGACTTTTTAATATTTTGAATATAGTTTCAAGGAGAAACTTTTCACCCTTATTAAATTATCTATTGTTAACGGTCAACTCACATCCTTAGTACTTCCTCCGAAAAATCTCGGAAGTACGTATATACATATATACATTTATATCTTAGTAAGATAAACTGTTTCTATCAACAAGCAAAACGCTTGGGGAACTTCGATGTGGTTTGAGTTCTCGAGATTAATAGAATTCTTTTTAAAGGACAAGGGAGGGATAGACTCTGGTACTATGTGTGCTAGATGGACTACCAAAGGTACCGCAAGCGAAGGTACTCTGTGTACTCAGGAACTTGTGAAGTATGTGTATACCCAAAAATGGGACACGTAGCCCGAATGCGGCAAGGGTGATAACCAGGATACGAAGGTGTTGTCCTTCTACTAGTAGAAAAGGTTACTATTATCGTATTACGACTGATCATCGTATACGGTGGCTCCAATGAGTGTCCTAATTTCTTCCAATTGGAATTGTGATGCAATACCGTAACCCAAGCCTAGGTGCTGGGTTTCCGATTAAGGTATTCGCAGGATAATAAAATCCCCTAAAGAACTGTTTTCATAAGAAGGTGTGTATCACCAAGGGAAAACTATTTTCGAATAAAACATAATTATCATATATGATGTTTTAAGTAGGTTATCATACAGTCATTTTTATATTGTACATTATTATGCTGGGCATTATAGCTCACACTTGTTTTCTTAAATTGACACAACACAACAGTGAATCAAGATGCCTTCCATGAGAACCACAACTAGGAAACGGGTAGGAAATGGCCAGCTGTTCCGTAGACTGTTTGGTGTTGTACCACAGGTAGTTCGAATAAGCTGGATTAGTTTTCTATTGTTTTTAGTTCGGCTTATTTATAAGTATGACTTATGTAAGGTAATAAACAAGAAGCGTATATTTGGCCGGCGGTCCAGCTTTACTTAAAGGTTACTCCCCGGTAAGACTTAATCACTTTTGGATTGTAATAATTATCACTTGATGGTTGAATTACTCTAGTTATGAATGGTTCATTTCCAAGACAATAACCTGTAAGTGTGTGTGTGTGTGTATGATAAGTGTGGGGTCGTGAAGCGTGAGTATTTATAAATTGTGGTGTAAGTTGTGTGGTTGTAGTAGTTTAGAAAACGTGGTCTCCGAGATTCCTGACCCCGGATTTTGGGGTGCCACAAAGATGATGAATAGTGTTTTCAAGTTACTAACTTTGTTTTCTTTGTTTTTCCTTTAAGATTCCTAGCTACTCTAATCACTCCAAGGAAGGTATAACACCTCCAAACCCTAACTTTACTTTGAGTATTAGGAATTGTTTTGATTGTTATAGTAAATGAGAAGCATGATGCTTGTGTGTTTAGAGTTTGGATTGGATTTGTAGTGATTTGGATGTTGGAATCTTGTTTATAGTTAATGAAACTTAAGTATAGTTAGTAGTTCATGTTTGGGGTTGAATGAATTGGAAAATCTTGAAATTTGGGACTGATGTAGTAAGGTTTGGATGAGGGTTGGTTGTCTTGTTGGCTGTGAGTGGAATTGTGGTTGTTTGGAGTGGTTTAAAACTTGGTAATCACGTAAACATAGCCGTCGTAATGTCCATTTTCATACAACTGCTTGTTCTTAGTTTTCGGGATAGAGAGCTAACTGTTGAATCTGTGACTTTGCCATGTTTATCTAGATTATGTCGTAAGCTTTGTATTTATATGTGGTTCACTTAAATCCGATGTACGGTTTAATAGAAATGACCGTTTTAAGTAACGGCGTTTCGTGAACGAACCATTTCCCCTCGTCTTACTTTGAAACCTTGGTTAAGGTCCTTAAATGACTAATTGGAGTATGAAACAATTATGTAAAGTTAATAGGTCAGTTGGTAGAGTATTTGCGAAAGAGTTTCCTTAAAATTTGTAACGGTTAAGTTATTAAAAATGGTGGAGCCGAGGGTACTTGAGTAAGTTATGTGAATCGTTAAACGCAAAAGCGAACGTTAGGGTCTAATTGGTGAAAGACTAGTTTCTTAAGCGACCGTGGTTTAATTCCAACTTATATGTTGTTTATAGGTTACCAGACTCACCCCAGGCCTTTTACGACCCCCAGTCGCTCAGGCAAGTTTTCAACCCGTTATACTGTTGTTGTGATGTATATATTTGTTTATGCATTATCTTGTGATAAGTGCATGGTTGTTATTAGCAAATCTTGCGATATATTGAAGCATGTTGATATGATATATATATATATATGCATGCCTGTTTCGTAATCTTGATATCTCATTTTTGATTCAATTGATTATAACTGCATAATACCTATGCTAGAGATAAGCAGTACTTGCATATACCCTTAATATAGGGGACCCAGAGTTGAACATCTTTCTAAACCGGGGGGCGATGTTCCCGAGTATATTATATATATATATATAGTTTACAAAACTATTAATCAAATAAGGTTTATTCGATAGTTTTATTTTATAAATGAATATTATTTTGAATATTCATTCGAGGACTTATGACTCCGCTTATTTTATTTAATGAATATTATTTTGAATATTCATTCGAGGACTTATGATTCCGCTTATTTTATTAAATAATATTCTTTATTTTCCTAAAGAATAATATTTCGATATTTGCCAAGTATTTAGAAAATAATTGATACTATCAAATCATTCTTACTTTAAATATTTCCAGAGATTATTTTCAAGCATTATCAAAACTATTTTTGGAAGGTTAGAGCGGATCCCAAAACTCGTTTTCAAATTTAAGATCTTCCTTTCGAAGGGGATTTAAATATTCACTCAAAAATCTGAGGGATCCGGCTTCGTGATGCATTTTTATATTCGCAATAAGGTTGCTGTTTTGATAAAAGAGTTTTTGATTACTTACCCAACACTTGAGATGTAAAATTCTTGGAATAAGTTAATCCATTAACAGGCATCGCCTGAGAAATATCGGTGAGTTTTCCTTTCAAACTAGATACGACTTCTTGGTGGAGTCGTATTAACAAGTTTCTACTTGGGGAAAGGGGGGACGAGCTTTACGTTTCAGAGTCATGGATTTCATCTAAATTAGGAGTGGCGTAAGTGGTCGAGTGGCGCCGGCTCAGCCTTATTATATTGGCCCAAATGGCCCGGAAGTTCCGCTAAGACGGTCCATTCCTTAGGAGTCTAGTGTTCGGTTGACAAGTAAATCCGACTGTTCTCCTCTACATGTAGAAAATGGTGGTGTTGCACTACTGCGACTGATCATTGTAATTGGTCTTCCTGGCGCGGCAAACTCCCGTAATGAGTTCATCATCCAGTTAGGATATTTCTGCAACACTACCTGGAGCATTTCGATCGAAAGGCTACGGATGGGTGATTGCCGAAGTGTTGACAGGGTCAAATGGTTATAATGATGTCTCCCTCAAATGAAGTATCTCGTAACTTCATTTTTTTAAACAATATTTCAAAGTTTGAATCTATATAAGTCTTATATTGTAGTCTCATCTATATGATGAACCTTTGAAAAATTATTATACTTTGAACAGTGGTCGTTGAAGTAGATTTCTAAAATGGTATAAGTATAGTGGAGTATTTGGTAACTTCATTATAATGGGTTGTAATGAAGAGGTAGATCTATCTGTAGACTAGGCACTCTACTTTTTGGAATCAGTTATGTATAATTATAACTTGTGGCAGATAATTGCAATTAACTGTAAACTTATTAAGTAATCATTTTGGGTTGTATTAACTTTTAAATTGTGGATTCAAGGACTTGTACTTATTTCAATTTCATCTCTGAGACTATAACGGGTTGTGGTGTGTGTTATTGTGGGGTCATAGCATGAGGTTATTTATTTTTAATTAAGTTAAGTGATATTTATGGAATGAAAGACCGTGACGACCCGGATCCCCGAACCCAGATCTGGGGGTGTTACAATTTTTGTTGCAGCAGAGCACTGCACTCTTCCGTGAGAGCAACGGTATCAAGATCATCCAGTTTCACCTTCCTTGAAAGAATACCTTTCATGAATTTCGCATAACTAGGCATTTGCTCCAGAGCCTCGGCGAAAGGTATGTTGATGTGAAGTTTCTTGAACACCTCCAAAAATTTACCGAATTACTTATCCAGCTTTTGTTTTTGCAATCTCTTAGGAAAATGTGGTAGAGGATAGAGCTATTTCTCCCCTGTATTACCCTCAGGCAGAGTGTGTTCAACAGTAGTCTTCCTTGGTTCCCCCTCTTTCTCCTTTTGCTTTTCTTCTTCATCTATAACTTCAGCTTCTCCATCTTTTGCTTTTTCAGCATCAGCAACTTTTCCAGACCTTAAGGTAACAGCTTTGACTGGCTCCTTAGTTTCCTTCCTGCCTGGTACTTCAGTATCACTAGGAAGTGTGCCAGGTTGACGATTGTGCAAGGCATTGGCTATTTGACCGATTTGATTCTCCAAGGTCTTGATAGAAACAACCTGACTTTTGCACAACAACTTTAGCTCCTCGAAATAAGCACTAGAAGGTGGAGCAGCACCTCCTTGTTGAGGATATGATTGCCTTTGAGCATCTTTCTGAGGTTACTGGAATCTAGGTGGATTAAACTATTTACTTACGGCTTGCTAATATGGTTGCTGAACAACATTCTGATTGTTGCTCCAGCTGAAATTGGGATGATTTCTGTTATTAGGATGATAAGTAGCCGACATAGGCTGCAGCGATCGCTGATAATTGTTCACATACTGAACAGATTCATTAACAAGAGAACATTGATCCGTAGCATGAGAGCCTGCATAAAGCTCACAAACAACAGCTATCTGATTGACTCCATAGTTGGCTAAAGAATCGACCTTCATAGACAGCGCTTGGAGCTGCGCTGCAATAGCTGTAGCTTCATCAACTTCCAGAATACCTGCTACCTTCCCAGGCATCATTGTCACACCCCCAACGTAACAATACATAATATAAAACTATTACAATAGATAAAAGGAAGTAAATACAACCGAATCCAAGATCTTACAATTTAGGGTTTGGAACAGCCCAACACTATTTACTATTACAACTGGTTTTAATATCGAGTCCTCACACAAAATTATCTCTTATTCTACCTGAGCTCGAACATATGCATCGGCATCACAAGTATTACGTGCTGTCTGCTTGAATCTAACCATAGCTGCTAGCTGTAATATCAGGGTGAAAGTAAATAGTGAGCCAAATGCTCAACAAGTGCTAAACAATACGGTACATAACATAAATTGAGATATATTTAAAAGAATAACAATGTGAAGATAGAGCTAATAATAATAATATATGAACTTTTGGGTAATGGCATCATTTGTTTGTATCAAAACATTTCCAAAATCAATTCTTAATCGAAAACCATTTTATGACGCTACGGATTACAGCTGGTGATCAGCCGCGAAGTAATCCCGAACCTCGCTGGGTTCTAAAACATTAATGTGATCCCTAGGCAACTTTTAAGCCTACAATATAAGTGTGGAAAGGACTCGCATCTCAGTCCAGATCCACTATTTAAAGAAAATATTTATTCCCCTTTGGGACTGAAAATCCAAATTTTTAATCATTTCAAAAACTGATGCCGATTGATAATTAATTTCATAAACAGTAAACATCTTTATCAAGGGATTATAGATCAACTTTGAAACACTGGAAATATGTTCACTAAATCTCAGGGCCATGATCCACTAGACTTTATTCTATCAGGGTAATTGAAAGGTTTCCATTTACAAGGACTTTGACAAGATATTTAGCAAGGCTATCGGATAATATGGAAGAAAATGCCAGACTAGGCTTAAAGCAATAGTTTCAAATAAGGTATGGATATTAAAATATCAAGAAGATAAGCATTACTGGTTCTATGTCACACCCCCAACTTAACAAACAAAATAAATATAACTATTACAATATTTAGAAGTAAGTAAACATAACCGAATCCAAGATCTTACAGTTTAGGGTTTGGAACAGCCCAACACTACCATCTATTACAACTGATTTTAAATTCGAGTCCTCACACAAAACTATCTCTTATTCTACCTGAGCTCGGACATACGTATCAGCGTCACAGGTCTTACGTGCAGTCTGCTTGAATCTAACCATAGCTGCTAGCTGTAATATCAGGGTAAAGCAAGGAGTGAGCCAAATTCTCAACAAGTGCTAAACAATACGGTACAAAGCATAAATCGAGATATATATAAAAGAAAGAAAATGCGAAGGCATAACCAATATTAACAAGAGAAAAAATTTTGGGTGATGGCATCATTTGCTTTAATTAAAATATTTTCAAATCATTACTTAAACAAAATCATTTTATGACGCTACGGATTATAGCCGGTGATCAGCCGCGAAGTAATCCCGAACCTCGCTGGGTTCTAAAACATTAATGGGATCCCTAGGCAACTTTTAAGCCTACAATATAAGTGTGGAAAGGACTCACATCTCAGTCCAGATCCACTATTCAAAGAAAACATTTATCCCCCTTTCGGACTGAAAATCCACATTTTAATCAGTTCAAAAACTGATGCCGATTTATAATAAAATCTTTTAAGTAGTAAACATTTTTATCAAGGGATTATAGATCAACTTTGAAACACTGGAAATTTATCACCGAAGTTCAGGGCCATGATCCACTAGACTTTACTGTATTAGGGTAATTGAATGGTTTCCAAATACAAGAACTTTGACAAGGAGATTTAGCAAGGCTATTGGATAATATGAAAGAGTAATGCCAAACTAGGCTTATAGCAATGGTTTTCGACAAGGTACAAGTACTAGAACATCAAGAATATAGGCTTCATAAATACTAGGGGTATTAAGGTATGAAGAAAATGACCTTTAGCTCAAGGTATATCAGGATTGTCGAACTTTAGGGTAAGAAAGAGGGGTGTCAATCAATTATGGACAACTTTGATGAATATCTGGCTTTTAGGTATCAAGGTAAAGTTTCTATAGGGGTTCAAGCATCAGGTGAGATATCAATACTTTAGGAATCATTAGCATGTTAATCAAGAGGATCAATCAAGTATTATAACAACTCTTTACTTTATCATGGCCTTCCAATTACTTTAATATACTAACGTGATAAGACTTTTGATCTACTTGCAATACGTACTTGAGGGTTCAAGGCATTTCTATATAATTCAAGATAGACTTAAGAATCGCTTGGTTCAAGTATATCAAATGACTCAGGATAATCGCATTAATATATATATAAACTAATTGTTACACATTTACAGTGAATACGAAAGACAGGTTGAATCATTTGCCTTGAGAAAGGCTGGTCTGATCTGGCTGGTAGGAGCAACTGGAAGCTTCACTCGACTTTTATGGAAAGTTTACCCTCGTCTCGAGATCCTACATAAATAATAATAATCCTCATTATAATATATTCCCACCAACTTAACCTATTTACAACACAAATGGCACTTAGGCCTATATACACGCAATTCATATTCACCTTATAAATATAATTGTACACATAGCCACATATACTCACATATCATATTTTAATACCAAATCATATCACACACACCATAATGCAACACTAGGCTTGGATGATCTCGATCCCCAACTTAAGTCACTTGGTCGCTAAACTAGACAAAATTTCCAAATTTTGGCTTCCTTACTCAATGTGCCTTTACTAAACTATCCAAACCCTATTGACCCTCACTTGGGCCTTTTACTCTACTGGCTTTATACTATCTTGCAACCATAGTGGTCAACCTAGGTCTCACTCCTAAGTGTTCTAAAATTATGTGATAAGTGAAAGTACTGACTAAGGAAAATTTCAGAATGACATCTATGGTTTCTTGAGTGCATTAGACACTTTTAAACTACAATTTTACCTCCAAAACTTCTACACTAGACTCTTTTGACCATAAGTCATCTCCCAAACTTGTTGTGGCTCAAGGGTCTGGCTTGGGCCTCCTTGGGCCTAAGCTCAAAGTCCATGGTTCCCCTATTTTTCTGTGTAGAAAACGCCCTGACTTGAATTAACTTGTGACACATGGTTCTAACTCAAATTCTATGAACTATGGTTGGAAAAACTCCTCTGACACTCCCTCTAACTAAGGCCCAACAGGGCCTAATGAAGGCCTACCCATGACATGGTCAAAACTTCCTATTTCTAAGTTGCAACAAAACTGTCCCCTGCTGGACAGATTTTGTGATTCCACTTGTGCACCTAACCAAACGACTTGCAAACCTCCAAAAAATACCTAAAACCTTTTATATACTCCTAATTCTAGCTTCTGGTGGCTTGGGCCTCAAAGTGCACAATAATGACATGGTCAAAACTCACTCTAAACCTCAGGGTACCAAACTGATTTTCTGCAGAAACTAATACTCTCCTTTCACCAAGGTTCTTACTTAACAAACCCAACCAACAACAACTGAAACCCCAACCCAAACCTTAACTAAGGTGTTCTACTGAACTAACTCCCTTACACTCAAAATAATCTTGCTGGAGATCATCCTTACCTAAGGTGCAACATAGCAAAACAAAGGAAATCACATTATATAATTTACAAGCCATTAAGTTTTTGAAAACGACAAGTTATATATTCTTTTATAAATATATACGAATTAATACCACATATCAAGGAGCACTAATCAAGATTAATATCTTATCTCTACTGAAATTTAGGGCTTACTAACAAAAATCAATCCACGTGATCAAAACTTCCAAAATTCCAAGAGAAATCTACATGCATGCATGACTTCGAGTCTAATAAACCAAAACAACATACTTTCCAAATATATTTTACCATGAAATCAACATGCAATCCTAGCATAAGCTATAACTAAATGATCACTTAGCATGCAAAGGGTTTTATCAAGTTTTTGACACGAAATTTATGTTATCATCACTAAAAGCACATAAAATTGACACAAGACAACAAAACATCCCCAAGAACCATTCATTCGGCTCCCTTAAGGTCATGGCTGAATGAAGTGGAAGGGAAATGACCATTTAAAATTAATAGCCTCATTCTCATGACTTGGCATTTCACCATTCCTTCTAGTTCTCTCAAATACAACCTTAAATCCATAAGAATCAAGATTGTACTTTGAGTTCCAACTATATCTTTGACATGCAAACTCAAAACTTAAACTTTTCACTCAAAACTCTTTGAATTATGTATGATCAAGATATAGGAAGTAAAATTTACTTGAATGGAAAGTGGGACTTGAATGAAGAATGAAGAAAAGGGAGGGGGGTATGGCTTCGGCCAAAAAGTCGAGAGGAGAGGGGGAGAGCCGAGAGGAGAGGGGGAGGAAGGAGGAGTGTGGAAATGGTGGGGTGAAAGTGGAGTAATAATCATGTTGGTTTGTTTTTATTTGACCAAAAGTGAGTGGATATGAGAATTTACAAGAGTAACCTTCCAACATAGTTAGGTATATTTGCATGCAAGGACAAAGTGGTAATGTGGCTAGTAGAATGAAAGTGAGTGGCGTTGGAAATGCCTTACCTGCCCCTTAGTTAAATTGGAAGAGTATTTGCATGCAAGGGTAACCATGTAATTTGCTAATTATAACAAATAAAATTTGTAAAGATTTATTTTTATAAAATAAAATACAAGTTCAAAAATTATAAAATTTATACCATAAAATAACTTGGATTTTTGGAGACTTTACAAAATCATTTTCAAAATTTGTGAACAAAATATCTTTTAAAGGAAAATTTTTCCAAGGCTCAGAATATTCCTTATAAATCAAAAATAAAGGAAATAATTAAACTTTTGTTTTTTAAAAATCATATACTACACATAAAAATTTATAATGTAGAAATTTTCACTCACACAAACGTACAATCAGTGAACATATTTTTTATTCGGCTTTAATATTATACCAAATCCATAATTAATATTACAAGAAAATGCTGGTCATAACATCCTCTCCCCCTTAAGGGATTCTGTCCCTATAATCTAAGGGAACAGATGAGGATATCGGGAATGCATATCAGACTCTAACTCCCAAGTTGATTCTTTGACCTTGGGGTTCCTCCAAAGTACTTTCACTAACTTTACTAACTTATTCCTAAGATTCTTTACTTGTCAGTCGAGTAATTTGACAGGTTGCTCCACAAATGACAGGTCTGCCTGAATTTCTACAGGTTCATATTCTATCGCATGGCTGGCGTCAGGATTGTACTTCTTAATCAATGACACATGGAATACATTATGCACATACTGATACTGAGGTGGTAAGGCTAACTCGTAGGCCACCTTCCCCACTTGACTCAAAATTTCAAAAGGACCTATATATCTAGGTGCTAACTTCCCTTTCTTGCCAAATCTAGATAACCCTTTTCTTGGTGACACCTTCAACAAAACGGCTTCGCCTACTTGGAATCGAACATCCTTACGTGCTGGGTCCGCATACTTCCTCTGTCTATCTTGAGCAGCAAGCAACCTTTTCTGAATTAACTTGACTGTTTCATGCAACTGTTGTACCAATTCTGAGTCTAGAATCCTTCCTTCTCCTACTTCATCCCAACTTGTCGGTGATCTACACTTTCGTCCGTACAAGGCTTCGTATGGTGGCATGCCAATACTGGAGTGATAGCTGTTGTTGTACGAGAATTCAATCAATGGCAAGTAGTCGTCCTAACTTCCTGCAAAATCGATTGCACAACTGCGCAACATGTCTTCGATTGTTTGAATTGTCCTTTCGCTCTGACCATCGATCTGTGGGTGGTACGCCGTACTCATGTTCAACTTCGTGCCAAGACTTTCTTGAAATTGCTTCCAGAATCTCGAGTTAAATCGGGGGTCTCTGTCTGAAACTATCGATACGGGTACTCCATGTCTTAATACGATTTCACGCACGTACAGATGAACCAATTTGTCCAATGACGACTTCTTATTAATGGGAAGGAAATGCGCCGACTATGTAAGGCGATCAACTACAACCCATATAGCGTCATGTCCGGATTTCATTCGCGGTAGTTCCACAATAAAGTCCATAGCAATATTTTCCCATTTCCATTCTGGAATCTTCAGGGGCTGAATTAATCGCTTGGTCATTGATGTTCTGCCTTCACTTTCTGACAAGTATAACACTTTGCAACCCATTCTGTCACATCTCGCATCATATTTGGCCACCTAAAGTTCTGCTTTAAGTCCCGATACATCTTGGTGCTTCCCGGGTGGATTGAAAATCTTGAATTGTGGGCTTCTTGCAGGATCTCATTCTTCAATTCAGGTATATGAGGAATCCAAATTCTTGAGGAAAACCTTAGTATACCTTGCTCATCCCTTTAAGTGCCAATCTCTTCTCCAGTTAGCTGATTCTTCTCTTTCTCCATTACTTTTTCCTGACATTTCCTTATCTTTTCCACTAGTGTTGGCTGAAAAGTCATTGCATGACAAACTTCTTCAACCATTCCATAATTACAAAGTTCTAATCCGAATTTCTTAATCTCTTCACACAATTCCTTTGGTGTTGCCATCATATTCAATCTCTCCTTTCTGCTTAGTGCATCGGCCACAGCATTCGCCTTTCCAGGATGGTAATTTATCGAGCAATCGTAGTCCTTGATCAATTCCAACCATCTCCTTTGCCTCATATTGAGCTCCTTCTGAGTGAAAATGTACTTTAAACTCTTGTGATCCGTATAGATTTCACACATCTCTCTGTAGAGGTAATATCTCCAAATCTTAAGTATGAACACTATGGCGGCTAGTTCCAAGTCATGCATCGGGTACTTCAACTCGTGTGGTTTTAACTGTCTTGACGCATACGCGATCACCTTACTGTGTTGCATTAACACACAGCCCAATCCTTTATGTGAAGCATCGCTAAATATCACAAAATTTCCTTGGTCATCTGGTAGTACTAACACCGGAGCTGTTACCAATCTCTGTTTCAACTCTTGAAAGCTATCCTCACATTCTGCACTCCATTCAAACTTTTGATTTTTCCTGGTTAACTTAGTCAATGGCGTAGCGATTTTCGAAAAATCCTTGACAAACCTTCTATAGTACCCTGCCAATCCTAGAAAACTTCGCACTTCCGTAGGTGTCTTCGGCCTCTCCCAACTCATAATCGCCTCAATCTTTGCCGGATCTACTTTAACTCCTTCATTTCCAATGACATGTCCCAAAAATTGAACTTCCTTTAACCAAAACTCACATTTAGAAAACTTGGCATACAACCTTTGTTGCCGAAGTATCTCCAATGCTATCCATAGGTGCTGCTTATGTTCTTCTTCCAACTTAGAATAAATAAGGATGTCATCAATGAATACCACTACAAACTTGTCCAAATACTTTTTAAATACCCGATTCATCAGATCCATAAATGTGGCCGGGGCATTGGTCAATACAAATGGCATTACTAAGAATTCATAATGTCTGTATCTGGTCCTAAATGCTGTCTTGGGAATATCTTTTTCCTTGATCTTTAGTTGATGGTATCCTGATCTCAAGTCGATCTTTGAAAAGCACTTTGCTCCCTTCAGCTGATCAAATAGGTCATATATTCTTGGTAGCGGGTAGCGGTTCTTGATCGTTACTTTATTCAACTCCCGATAATCTATACATAGCCGCATACTTCCATCTTTCTTCTTTACAAACAGAACAGGTGCTCCCCATGGTGACGTACTTGGACGAATCACTCCTTTATCCAACAGTTCCTATAGTTGGCTTACCAACTCTTTCATTTCTGCTGGTGCCATCCTATAAGGGGCCTTTGAAACTGGTTCTGTGCCCGGAGCAAGGTTAATTTCGAACTCAATTTGTCGATCTGGTGGTAAGCCTGGTAGTTCATCTGGAAACACATCCGGGAACTCGTTAACTACGGGGATATCTTCTATGCTGGGGTTGCCTTTTTCTGAATCCACTACATAAGCTAGGAATGACTCACAACCTTTTCTAAGTAACTTCTTAGCCTGAACGATTGTTAGAAACAGTTGCTCTTGCCTCTGTCCCTTAAATACCACCTTCTCTCCACTCTTCGTCTTTAAATACACTTTCTTGGTCTTACAATTAATCTGGGCGTTATTCTTCCCTAACCAATCCATCCTAAAATTATATCGAACTCTCTCAACTTGAAGAGTATCAAGTCGGTTGAAAACTTATGCCCCGAAATATCAATCTCACACTTCGGACATAATTGATTCACAGGAATCTTCTCTTGGTTCGCAATTACCACATTTACTACCTCGTTCATAATCATTTTATCACATTATAGTTTATCAACAAAAGTTTCTGATATGAAAGATCTCGTTGCTCCCGAATCAATCAATACTTTAGCTTTGACATTATTGAGTAAAAGTGTACCTGCTATCACCTCAGAGTTCTGAACAGCGTCCTTCATTTTCAAATCGAATGTCCTTGTTGTTGCTTGCGGGGTTGTTGTAGGTGGTGGAGGTAATGCCAATACCTCGGCTGGCACGCTTGCACTGGTACTTGCCACATTCATTAGAGCTTTGACTGGTCCGGTTGCCTTGCACTCCCTAGCTATGTGTCCAGTCTTTCCACACTTGTAACATGTAACTCCTGGCTTTGGCATCTTGCACTCATTTTCCAAATGTCCCTTTTGGTTACACATATAGCATGTCATGCACCGCTTATTACACACTCCGGGGTGCCTTATTTCACAGTGCTTGCATTCGGTCTCTGGAACCTGTTTTCTCCAACTTGCCCTTGGCTTGCCTGGTTGCTCCCCTTCGATTCTTGTCTTTTGCCCAAATTCTCTTTCTTTTGAAAATTTCCACCCTTATGAAATCCCATCCTCTTTACTTTCCGATCTTGTGAATTCCCAGCTTCAGACTTCTCTCCATAAAATGGAACCTTTCTCTTCTTGTTATCCCTTTCCTTCCTTGACTGTTATCCTTTATTTTCAATTAGAGCAGCTTTCTGTACTACTCCTGCATAAGTATCAATCTCAAACATAGCTACTCTATCTCTGATCCAAGGCTCCAATCCTTGTTGAAATCTCTTCGCTTTTTCCTCCTCAGTGCTGGTATACTTTGTCACAAACCTTGACAACTCAGTGAACTTCTTCTCATACTCCAGTACAGACATATTCCCTTGCTTCAACTCAAGAAATTTAAACTCCATCTGATTCTACATGTAATTAGGGTAATACTTTTCCAGAAATAACTTCTTAAATCTTTCCCAAGAAACCTGCTGAGTTGCTTCCATAGCTTTTACTGATTCCCACCAATAGATGACTTCGCCCTTCAGGAAGTAAGTAGCATATGACGTCTTCTTATCGTCTCCTAACTGTACCAACTCAAAAGCCCTTTCCATTTCCTTAATCCATGTGTTAGCTAATATTAGATCAGTGGTATCATGAAATGCATGTGGATTCACATTCTGAAAAGCCTTGAAAGTGACAACTTGTTGAGGTGGTTCGGGTGGTTGGTGTGGTTCACGGTTATCTTGGTTTTCAATTCGTTGTTGAAGAGTTAGTTGTTGTTGAGCTATAGCATTGGTTTGCTGTTGCAAAGTTTCCAGTAATCGAAGAATATTTGGGTCTGTGGTAGATGTGGTTGTTGGATTCTTCTTTTAGGAGGCATGATCCTGAAATAAGAGTTATGTCAAAACAGGTATGAATGATGAAATAATTCGAGGGTATCGCATGGCATTCTTATTTACATATGAGGCCAAGTTTCAAATTAAACAGATATGGTGATGCATATAAAGGCGTAAAATAACAGTTGAGAGCAAATGGAACGATAGTGCATAATAATTGAAATTTAAAGGTCACAATACATCAGGATTAAGACAAAGTCTGATTCTAGGAATAACGTGCTTATTTAAAGGAAACAACTGGGAATTCTACAAAGTCTGATAATACAACAACATGAAAGGTTAATAATGGAAAGAACTAAGGCTCCACTCTATCAGAACGGGGTTTGGTAGTCTTCTCCTCTCGAAGCGTCTTCACAATGCTCTGGAGCTCATCCGCCACCATCTGGATGATATACTGGCTGGTGCGGTCTCGGTGTGATGGCATCTCCTCAAGCTTAGTGTTGACGTACTGAACCAAGGTCTCAAGTTTCGCAGTCATCTGCTCCTTAGGCTTCCCTTCATAGTTTCGGCTGTCCGGGTACACGTTCTTCAGTCAGTCTATCAGTCGGTCGTACTTGCCCTGAAGCATGTCAAACTTGCGCCTCAACTCAGCATACACGGAGAAAGCAATAGTGTCATCTGACCCAGAGGGTGCCGAGGAATGCGCCTTTTGCTAGCAACCAATAAGAGGAGTATTAATAATAAATTTACTTAACCTACTCTCTCGCATATTATCTATAGCCTATACATAAATCCTATAACCTATTTGGGCTGTCCAGGGACTCTAAACCGTAGCTCTGATACCAAAACCTGTCACACCCCCAACTTAACAAACAAAATAAATATAACTATTACATTATTTAGAAGAAGGTAAACATAACCGAATCCAAGATCTTACAGTTTAGGGTTTGGAACAGCCCAACACTACCATCTATTACAACTGATTTTAAATTTGAGTCCTCACACAAAACTATCTCTTATTCTACCTGAGCTCGGACATACGCATCAGCGTCACAGGTCTTACGTGCAGTCTGCTTGAATCTAACCATAGCTGCTAGCTGTAATATCAGGGTAAAGCAAGGAGTGAGCCAAATGCTCAACAAGTGCTAAACAATACGGTACAAAGCATAAATCGAGATATATAAAAGAAAGACAATGCGAAGGCATAACCAATATTAACAAGAGATAAAATTTTGGGTGATGGCATTATTTGCTTGAATCGAAACATTTTCAAATCATTACTTAAACAAAATCATTTTATGACGCTACGGATTACAGTCGGTGATCAGCCGCGAAGTAATCCCGAACCTCGCTGGGTTCTAAAACATTAATGGGATCCCTAGGCAACTTTTAAGCCTACAATATAAGTGTGGAAAGGACTCGCGTCTCAGTCCAAATCCAGTATTCAAAGAAAACATTTATCCCCCTTTGGGACTGAAAATCCACATTTTAATCATTTCAAAAACCGATGCCGATTTATAATAAAATCTCTTAAGTAGTAAACATTTTTATCAAGGGATTATAGATCAACTTTGAAATACTGGAAATTTGTCACCGAAGTTCAGGGCCATGATCCACTAGACTTTACTGTATTAGGGTAATTGAATGGTTTCCAAATACAAGAACTTTGACAAGGAGATTTAGCAAGGCTGTAATATCCGGGATATATCGTGTAATTATTTTTGCTATTAAATAATTATTATGTGTGTTCAATATCTATTCTGTGAATTAATTATTAAGTGTTATCGGTGTTTGGATATTTAAAAATATTATTAATTGAGTATTTTAATTTTTATATGTCCAAAATAAAATATAGATAATTGTCATATCTTCCTAATTATTTTTATGTTGATTTATGAATTTATAAGAATCATATGAAATTTATAAAATCTTTTTCCGGGAATTTAAAATCTATTTTATAAAAACGGGAACCAACCGACGTCACCCGTTGTTACGTTTTTGGAACCCGAAACTCTTCCGAGAACTCCTTCCTAACCTAATTGCAATATTCCGAGCATATTCCACGTTTCGACTTTTTCGATCCGGCGTACGGTTTGTTCTGCGCGGGTCCCGGCGCAACATTTTCGATACAATATTCATTTCGGTAAATCAATAAAACCCGTATTTTCGATAAACAGGAGCTTTTTATTAAACTATCCCAATTATCACTTCTTAATACGTGTAACCAGGCACTGAGACCAAGACCGCAGTACAAATTGTACTGGTTTGGATAATTATCTCGAAAACCGATACCGTTTGGATCAGTTTTTATAAATAAACGTACCGTTTTATATCCGGAATGATCCAACGGGATACTAATTTTCCGTAATTATAAATAGCCTTTTACCGTATTTTATTTCGTATCAAAATCATTTGCAGACAGATAATTATATAATTTTACAGAGAAAATCATATATTCATAAATCTTTCTGAGAATCAAACTACTATTTGGAGGTGTTATTGAAATGTGCTCGGGAAGCCCTAGTAACCAAAACGGAGGTTTTAAAGGGTACTATCAGATTATACAAGTTTCAGAACTGCAGAATCAAAGGTTTATTTTCTGGAAATTTATTTATTTTTGAATTATTTTTATGAAAAATATGAATTTTTGTTCGCATGATTGTTTGTATGATTTGATGATTGCATGTTGTAGAGCTTGTTTTCCTGATGATTTTGATATATTATACGTCTGATTTGGAGTTCAATAACATGCTCAAAAGTGGGTTTAATTTTCTAATTTCAAAATTAGGGTTTATAACACGTATGAATGTTTTCAATTGAAATTTGGGGGTTTTTGATTCAGGGGTTATTAGCTGTTGATTTATAGGGGGTTGTGTTTCTTATGAAATTTGCAATCGATTGGTATATAGCTCGACAGAGGATTAGTGAATTGAAGGGAGTTGTGTTTTTAAGTTTTACGATGTTCGCCGGAAACCGGCGATGTTCTTGATCATTTTCCGGCCAGAACAGGGATGATTGATGTGTTTTGATTGCATGAACAAGTTCCTGGTGTTGTGTAGTTTTGATCTGGAGGTGTTGGTGGGGTGAGGATGCCGTGATCATCTTCTCCGGCCATCCCCGATTATTTTCCGGCGAGGGCTGGAAAATTACAGTTTGGTACCTGTATTTTTGAAAACGATGCAGTTTGGTCCCTGAAGTTTCCAGACTTTGCAAATTTAGAATTCCTGTTTTAAAAATGTTTAAAAATCATATTTCTTATTTATTTTTATTATAAAAATTCGTTTTTAATTTCTGAAAATTCTAAATATTAGTATTTTAATTCCGAAAATTATTTTTAATTCAAAAATAAATCTAAATTAATTAGTTAATTAATTTCAGTTAATTTTTAATTGATTAATTGGTCAATTAATTTGAAAATTAATTGATTAATTGATTTAATTAATTATTAATTAATTTAATTAATTATTTAATTAGATTTAATTATTTAAAAATGATTTAAAAATTCTGAAAAATAGTTTCGAGCTTTAAAATATTATTCTAAATTATTTGCAAGGCTCGATAATTATTATAAAATTGTTTCGGAGCCAGAATTGGCCAACCGAACCCTGTTTATTTACCCTAAATTGATCGAACGACCCGTTTTAATTCCGAAAAATGTTTTAAAAATCATTTTAAATAACAGAAAGCCTATTTATGACCCGAGACTTCTTTATAAATGATATGTCATTGATTACGTGATGTATTATGTGTTATACATGACTTGTTGATTGACTATTGGTCTACATATTCAGTGTTTACTAAATTATTGCATAACTTTTAGTCCGATAATCGGATTTGGGTGAAACGAAGGGTAGATAGAAGTATATGTTAAATAGAATCATATGAGTTGAATATTGATAGATGCTTATGATATGTGAGCAGAAGAGGCAAGACGTAGGAAAGGGAAACAGGTAGTTGAGGAGTGAGACGGTTCAGATTGGAAGCGAGTGCAGTATAGTAAGCTAATACCAGGCAAGTGTTCTGAACTTTCTCGAGATATTGTCGTGATTGATATTCCTGTTTTATATTGCAAGTGCTTTGAAGCACTGAAACCCAAACCCTGATTCCAGTTATTGATCTTAATCCGTAACCTGATTCTTTCTAGACCATTGACTGTTGTATACCCAAACATGAACCACAAATCTATGATACTACTCTACAAATACATACAAACTAAATACCAAACACTGAACTGAATTACTTATATACTCAACCCATTGTATCCTATGCTTTGAAAGCCCAAATCTTTGAAACCCTGAAACGTTGATTCCTTTGTTATCCAATTCTTTCATTACCCAGCATCCAAGCTTTAAAATTACCTTGTTGATCCGTACAAGGATTGAAACCCTTTCATTATTAAGCACTCACTGTTGTTAATGATTCTGGTTATAGTTTATTATTGTTCATTCTGTTATTATGGTAGAATTGGATTATTTTTATAAAATTGTGGACCAGATTCGTGGTCAGACCATATAATGGTCAAGTTAGGCCAATGTGTGCCTTGGATCCAGTAGTTAGAGCAGTGTTGTGTGCTTTGCTCGGGGTTAGTGCGTGACTGATCAGCAGCCTAACCTTGGTTTTTAAAATGAAAATATAATATCCAATTCTAAATCATAATCCATTATTCACTTGATATCATAACCATGTTCACTTGATGATCATTATTCTCAGTTTTGTCATTGTGACTTGCTGAGCTAGTTAGCTCATTTGTGCGATATTGTTTCTGTTCTTTTCCAATTAAGAAGGAACCGGTTGGTACCGAGGATCCCCAGTCCAGCGCGAGAGCTAGGGGTTCAGGTTGATTGAGCTAAGCTAGTAGGCTTCTTTTGGGATAATTTAAGTCTGTAAAAGTTTGTAATAATGTTTAATACTCAGTATTGAGTTTGGAATAGTTGGGATTTGAACGTTTGTAATATAATAGTATGTTTGGCTTGTGTGCATACTTTAACCTGTTGCAATCCGTGGTGGTAGGTAAGTAGGGTCACTGCATATTATTATTATCTTTATTATTGTTATAAGCAGGTTATAAATAAGGTGTGAGTGTGGACCCCAAACTTCTGACCCGGGTTTGGAGGGCGCCACAAAGGCTAAACTAGGCTTATAGCAATGGTTTTCGACAAGGTACAAGTACTAGAACATCAAGAAGATAAGCTTCATGAATACTAGGGGTATTAAGGTATGAAGAAAATGATCTTTAGCTCAAGGTATATCAGGATTGTCGAACTTTAGGGTAAGAAAGAGGGGTATCAATCAATTATGGATAACTTTGATGAATATCTGGCTTTTAGGTATCAAGGTAAAGTTTCTATAGGGGTTCAAGCATCAGGCGAGATATCAATACTTTAGGAATCATTAGCATGTTCATCAAGAGGATCAATCAAGTATTATAACAACTCTTTACTTTATCATGGCATTCCAATTACTTTAATATACTAACGTGATAAGACTTTTGATCTACTTGCAATACGTACTTGAGGGTTCAAGGCATTTCTATATAATTCAAGATAGACTTAAGAATTGCTTGGTTCAAGTATATCAAATGACTCAGGATAATCGCATCAATATATATATGAACTAATTGTAACACATTTATAGTGAATACGAAAGACAGGTTGAATCACTTGCCTTGAGAAAGGCTGGTCTGGTTTGGCTGGTAGGAGCAACTGGAAGCTTCACTCGACTTTTATGGCAAGTTTACCCTCATGCCGAGATCCTACATAAATAATAATAATCCTCATTATAATATATTCCCACCAACTTAACCTATTTACAACACAAATGGCACTTAGGCCTATATGCACGCAATTCATATTCACCTTATAAATATAATTGTACACATAGCCACATATACTCACATATCATATTTTAATACCAAATAATATCACACACACCGTAATGCAACACTGGGCTTGGATGATCTCGATCCCCAACTTAAGTAACTTGGTCGCTAAACTAGACAAAGTTTCCAAATTTTGGCTTCCTTACTCAATGTGCCTTTACTAAACTATCCAAAACCTATTGACCCTCACTTGGGCCTTCTACTCTACTGGATTTATACTATCTTGCAACCATAGCGGTCAACCTAGGTCTCACTCCTAAGTATTCTAAAACTATGTGATAAGTGAAAGTGCTCACTAAGGAAAATTTCAGAATGACATATATGGTTTCTTGAGTGCATTAGACACTCTTAAACTACAAGTTTACCTCCAAAACTTCTACACTAGACCCTTCTGACCATAAGGCATCTCCCAAACTTGATGTGGCTCAAGGGTCTAGCTTGGGCCTCCTTGGGCCTAAGCTCAAAGTCCATGGTTCCCCTGTTTTTCTGGGCAGAAAACGCCCTGACTTGAATTAACTTGTGACACATGGTTCTAACTCAAATTCTATGAAATATGGTTGGAAAAACTCCTCTGACACTCCCTCTAACTAAGGCCCAATAGGGCCTAATGGGGCCTACCCATGACATGGTCAAAACTTCCTATTTCTAAGTTGCTACAAAACTGTCCCCTGCTGGACAGATTTTGTGATTCCACTTGTGCACCTAACCAAACGACTTGCAAACCTCCAACAAATACCTAAAACCTTTTATATACTCCTAATTCTAGCTTCTGGTGGCTTGGTCCTCAAAGTGCACAACAATGACATGGTCAAAACTCACTCTAAACCTCAGGGTACCAAACTGATTTTCTGCAAAAACTAATACTCTTATTTCACCAAGGTTCTTACTTAACAAACCCAACCAACAACCAAAACCCCAACCCAAATCTTAACTAAGGTGTTCTACTGAAATAACTCCCTTACACTCAAAATAATCTTGGTGGAGATCATCCTTACCTAAGGTGCAACATAGCAAAACAAAGGAAATCACATTACATAATTTACAAGCCATTAAGTTTTTGAAAACGACAAGTTATATATTCTTTTATAAATATATACGAATTAATACCACATATTAAGGAGTACTAATCAAGATTAATATCTTATCTCTACTGAAATTTAGGGCTTACTAATAAAAATCAATCCACGTGATCAAAACTTCCAAAATTCCAAGAGAAATCTACATGCATGCATGACTTCGAGTCTTATAAACCAAAACAACATGCTTTACAAATATATTTTACCATGAAATTAACATGAAAGCCTAGCATAAGCTATAACTAAATGATCACTTAGCATGCAAAGGGTTTTATCAAGTTTTTGACACGAAATTTATGTTATCATCACCAAAAGCACATAAAATTGACACAAGACAACAAAACATCCCCAAGAACCATTCATTCGGCTCCCTTAAGGTCATGGCCGAATGAAGTGGAAGGGAAATGACCATTTAAAATCAAGAGCCTCATTCTCATGACTTGGCATTTCACCATTCCTTGTAATTCTCTCAAATACAACCTTAAATCCATAAGAATCAAGATTGTACTTTGAGTTCCAACTATATCTTTGACATGCAAACTCAAAACTTAAAATTTTCACTCAAAACTCTTTGAATTATGTATGATCAAGATATAGGAAGTAACATTTACTTGAATGGAAAGTGGGAGCTTGAATGAAGAATGAAGAAAAGGGAGGGGGTATGGCTTCGGCCAAAAAGCCGAGAGGAGAGGGGGAGAGCCGAGAAGAGAGGGGGAGGAAGGAGAAGTGTGGAAATGGTGGGGTGAAAGTGGAGTAGTAATCATGTTGGTTTGGTTTTTATTTGACCAAAAGTGAGTGGATATGAGAATTTACAAGAGTAACCTTCCAACATAGTTAGGTAGATTTGCATGCAAGGACAAAGTGGTAATTTTGCTAGTAGAATGAAAGTGAGTGGGGTTGGAAATGCCTTCCTTGCCCCTTAGTTGAATTGGAAGAGTATTTGCATGCAAGGGTAACCATGTAATTTTCTAATTATAACAAATAAAATTTGTAAAGATTTATTTTTATAAAATAAAATACAAGTTCAAAAATTATAAAATTTATACCATAAAATAACTTGGATTTTTAGAGACTTTATAAAATCATTTTCAAAATTTGTGAACAAAATATTTTTTAAAAGAAAATTTTTCCAAGGCTTAGAATATTCCTTGTAAATCAAAAATAAAGGAAATAATTAAACTTTTGTTTTGAAAAATCATATACTACACATAAAAGTTTTATAATGCAGAAATTTTCACTCACACAAACGTACAATCAGTGAACATATTTTTTATTCGGCTTTAATATTATACCAAATCCACAATTAATATTACACGAAAATGCCGGTCGTAACATTCCAGGTATGATATAGGTGTTAAAATTCAAGGAAAGTGATCATCAACTCAAGGTATATCAGGGTATCAAGCTTTAGGGTAAGGATAGGGTTATCAAACAATCATGAACGACTTTAAAGAATAACTGGCTTTTATGTATTAAGATAAAGTTTCTATCGAGGTTCTTACAAGAGTTAAATCAATGTAATATCCCGTATTTTCACATATTATTATTATAATTATTTTGAATTATTATGTGAATTTTATGTGAATTTTAGGGAATTATCTGATAAGTGGAATTGGTGTTTGGGTGTTTATATGTAATATTTCTTGAGTGTTCTAATTTTTATATGTTCAGAATAAAATATAGATAATTGTGATATTTTTCTGGTAATTTTTGGACTGTTAGATGATTTTATATTGATTTATGAATTATTAATTATTTTCTGAGTAATTACTAAAATTATTTTATAAAGCCGGGAATCGTCCGATTTCAACCGTTTTTACGTTTTTAGAACCCGAAACTCTTCCGAAAACTCCTTCCTAACCTAATCTGGTAATTACGGACATTTTCCGTGTTTTGACTTTTTCAATCCGGATTACGATTTGACCCGTGCGCGGCCCGGCGCAAGATTTTCGATACGATAGTTATTTCAGTAATAAATAAAACCCGTATTCTCGAGAGACGGGATATTTTTACGTTATTTTTGTATATAGTGTTTTATAAAAAGCTCGGTTTTGATAATTATCCAATTCTGGTATTGAATTGTATCGTTTTTATATTTACTTAGCGGCTAAGCAACTAATTTAACGATCCAAAATGATCCAGAGTGATCCAATATTCCATAAATATAAATATACTATTTCTTATTTCGTTTATTCCGTTTATTCATTTGCAACTAGTTAAAATACCGTAAATACAGAGAAAACCCGAGAAAATCAATACGTTCCCGAGAATCAAACACACGAACGAAGGCGTTATCGAACTCCGATTCGGGCGTGCAGCATATCAAAACGAAGCTCTTGATATCCTCTTTCTGAATCAATCATCAGTTTCTTTCCAGAAATCATGGTAATTTTCTTATTTAATTATTTATATTCGAATTATTTGATAATTAAATTATGAAAATTTGTTCTTGATGTTGTTGATGTGATTTGATGCTTCCATGTTGTAGAGCATGTTTTTCTGGTCGATTTGGTATATTATACTTCAAAAATAGGGTCCAGTATCATATAGAAATTAAGGTTTGATTTTCTGAAAATTTCTTGAATATGTGTTTTTGGTGTTCTTGGAGAATTCTGAAAATCAAAGTCAATTTTGAAGGTGTTATTGAACACCAAATCACAAGTATGAATATCCATTGTGAAGCCCTCAATCTGTTCTATTTGATTTTTGCATCAAAATCAATTGAGGTTTGGTAATTTTTAAATTCGTAATTTTAGGGTTTTTACCCGAATTTGGGGAATTTTGATTAAGCAATATTTGGCGTGTTTTGATGGTTTGTATAGCTTTATGACGTTGTTTACAATCAATTTATGTTATTAAATCGTGTGTTTTAGTCCAGGAGGTATACCACCGAGTTCTTCATTTTTCGGATTTTTTTTAGATTCGATTTTTCGGAATTATGATTAAAGGACTGTTGATTTTGATTATTGGTAATAATTGTGTTGATCTTAAGCTTCATTTTGATGATTAAACTACGATTTTTTGTTAAGAATTAGCTGAATTTCAATTTGCCGGTTTTGGGTCACCGGTTTCTTTGAAATCGGCCGGAATCGATGGAGTTCTCATCGATTTCTGTTGCAGATACATGATTTAAATTGGCTAAATAATTTGCAGTGGTGTTGACAGAATAACCCAGGAGAAACGACCTCGTTTGCTCGAAATTTGCGGCTGACCGGAACTGGTTACCAGATTCTGGGATTTCCAGAATCCGACAACCTGTTCTTGGTCGTCCGGCCAGCTACCGCCTGCTCCGGCCACCTGTAGATCTTCCCCAAGCCTTTCCCCGATTCCAAAATCTGTTTCTGTTTATTTTATTTTGTTTAATTCAAAATTCATTTTAAAATCCTAAAAAAATCATTTACTTATTGTTTTAAATTCTGGAAATTATCTTCTTAATTGTTTAAAATTCTAAAAAGAATTTTCTTTTATTATTTTTAAAAAATCCAAAATTTTTTATTCAGTTAAGTTGATTAATTATTTGATAATTAATCAGTTTATGTAGATAATTTGTATTAATTTTGTTTTAATTCCAAAAATTATGGAAAAATCATTTTTAATTCTAATTTTTCTAAATAATGATTTAAAAATTATTTTGAGCTTTTAAATTATGTTTTGGTATTTAAAAAAATCAATTAATATTATTATTAATTGATTTATTCCTATTTATTCTTATTTTATTCATAATAATTTAACCGTTCGTCCGTTTAATACGAAACGAACGCGTACAGACTCAGAAAAATATTCCGCTTTCATTAAAAATACTTTCGAGACCCAAATCCTTTTGTTTCGAAAGGTCTCTTGTTTTACGAATCATTCTAAGTCGATTTTGATCGATAAATTATGTTTTTGACTCGATTTCAGTTTTAATCACACCGAGTCGACCCTTCTGATGAACCGAGTTTTATGTGATACGAATTATGTGATATATGAGTTATGTGCTTATGTGCTATGTGAATTATGTGTATATGTGGATCAAGAGTTCTGTATTTGTCTGTCTTATTTATGTGCGGGCTATCGTATGGGTAGACGATATGCTTTTGACGCGCAGTTCGTCGAGTGATTATCGTTTAGACGATTAAAGTTGTATCTTTTAATTATAGATGCGGATCATTCGAGTTGATCAGGACAAGATGTTGGATAAAGAATGAGATGGAATGGTATTGGATATCTGGCTTCTAGCAATCGCAGGAGCAGCATATCAGTAAAGTGTTGGAAGGGAAGATGATGATGTTTTGAGGCAGAATGTCAGAATTGATGCGTCTTTGCGAGTGTGACTAACTGCTAAAAACCCAAAGACAAGTACCCTTAACTTCACTTATTGTTCAAGTGATATTTATTTTGAATTGTATCATGCAAGTATTGTTTTCCCTATTCTTAGTTTAGAATCGATAAATGCTTTACGTATCGTTGAATTAAATAATTCCGTTTATGCAAGTTTTCATCTCCTATTCTAGGTTCAGAATAGCTAAGTGATTTTACGTATCAAATTACCGGATTTATAAATGTTTTGGATTTTAAGAAAGATGATTTTGTTGCGAGTATTTCGGCCAAAGTAAATGGGGGAATAAAATTATTTAGGATGTTGAATGATTCGGCTCCTTTTTCAATAAAATAGTTTTTAAAATTGGAATGGTTACTGGTTACTGGTTATTGGTTACAGCGTAGGTGATCGAGATATCGGTCCAGCTGTAATATCTTTCAAGGCTAGTTATGCCTTTTCTAGTGCCCTATAGGTACCGTATGTCTTCGGGATACGGGTAGTACCTATATTTACGGTATGGCTGCGGGATACCGGTGTTGTTTCGCGACTGATCATCGGGAACAGCATGAAATGTTATTGGTTCCAATCTGAATTGATATCTAAATTTCTTTATTGTTTTGATAATCATAGAATAAATGATTTATCAACTATTTCTGTTTTGGAATAATGGTAAAATGCAGTTTTGATTTAGATTCTGATTTATGCTGATACTTACGTTGTTGTTAAATATCAAAGGTGGTATTACTATAGATGATTGATGTTGACTTCAATATGGGTGTTGTGAGCATCAAAGTTTGTATTGATATCTAATTTGATATGACAGCAAAATAAGTATTGATTTCAAGAGTTCGGTTTGAGTAAAGTTTATGATTCATTCCATAATCGTTGTTTCTTGTTATTATTGTTTACGATATTTCCGTAAATACTGTGTTACGAGTTTTATTCTCGTCAAGATTCAAAGTATTGCTGAAGCATTTCGCTCAAAAATATCAAAATGGTTTTCAATACAATTAAGGAATCAATTCTGGGATTCCTCAACTAAAATTTTATGATTCAGCAATTATGATTACAAATGTTCTGCTCTAATGTAGATATCGGTTTTATATCAAAACAACCATATATATATTATAATGAACTTGCTGAGCAATTCTTTCGCTCATACTTGCCTGTTTTTAAATTTAACCTCCAGTGAGGATTAGCTTGCGCTGTTTAGCTGCGTAATTTACGGAAGCAAAGAAGAAGCTCTTGGAAGGTGGTTGATCCAGGGTTGCGATCTAGTATAAGTTTTATTGTGTAAAGTTGTTTATAGTATATTATATTATAGTTGTGTATTTTATTTGGGCCTAGTATACTTCATTTCGAAGTTATACTAGTGGGTTTAATTGTGAGTTGGAATTTATTGAAAAGAGTTTAAAAAGAAAGTGAAAATTTATTGGTGGAATTTGGATACCTTGTTTCTAGAAGTGTAACCTTAAAAGATCTTAAAGTAATTTGGGGTCATTTATGATAATTATCTTCCACTAGCATTTATTTATTAATTTAACAGGTTAATTTGGATTGAATTTTTATAGTGACGACCAAATCCTCTGACCCCGGATTTGGGGGCGTTGCAATCAAAGCATCAGGGTGCAATATCAAAATTTCTCAGGAATCAATAGCATGTTAATCAAAAGGATCAATCAAGTATTATAACAAATCTCTATTTTATCATGGCATCATAACTACTTTGGTATACTAGCATGGTATGACTTTTGATCTACTTGCAATAGGTACTTGAGGGTTCATGGCATTTCTATATAATACGAAGATAAAATTGAGAATCACTTCATCCAGGTATAACAAGATAAATCAGGATACTCGCATCATATATATATAAGAACTAGTTATCACACATTCGCAGTGTAAACTAAAAAGGTAGGTTGAATCACTTGCCTTGAGAAGGCTGGACTGGACTGGACTGGCAAGTAGGAGAAACTGGAAGCTTTACTCGACCTTTATGGCAAGTTTACCCTCGTCTCGAGATCCTACACAATTAATAATAACCTCATTATAATAGATTCTCACCAACTCAACCTATTTACATCCCGAAATTAAACACAAATGGCATTTAGGCCTATATGCACGCAATTTATAATCACCTCATAAATATAGTAGTACACATAGCCACATATACTCATATACCATATTTAAGTACCAAATAATATCACACACACCATATTGCAACACTAGGCTTGGATGATCTCGCTCCACATCTTAAGTCACTTGATCGCTAAACTGGACAAAATCTCCAAATTTTCGCCTCCTAACTCGATGTGCCTTTACTAAACCATCCAAATCCTATTGACCCTCACTTGGGCCTTTCACTCTACTAACTTTATTCTATCTTTTGAAAATTCCCCTTCTTTTGAAAATTTCCGCCTTTATGGAATCCAATCTTCTTCATATTCCTATCTTATGAATTTCCGGCTTCAGACTTTTCTCCATAAAATGGAACCTTTCTCTTCTTGTCATCCCTTTCCTTCCTTGATTTCATCCCATTACCCTCAATCAGAGCAGCCTTCTATAATACGCCTGCATAAGTATCAAGCTCAAATATAGCCCCTCTATCTCTGATCCAAGACTCTAATCCTTGTTGAAATCTCTTTGCTTTTTCCTCCTCACTGCTGGTATACTTTGTCACAAACCTTGACAATTCTATGAACTTCTTTTCATACTCCAGTACAGACATACTCCCTTGCTTCAATTCAAGAAATTTAAGCTCCATCTGGTTCTGCATGTACTTAGGGTAATACTTTTCCAAAAATAACTTCTAAAATCTTTCCCAGGAAACTTGCTGATTCGCTTCCATAGCTTTTACTGAATCCCACCAATAGATGACTTCGCCCTTCAGGAAGTAAGTAGCATATGGTGTCTTCTGATCATCCCTTAACTGTACCAATTCAAAAGCTCTTTCCATTTCCTTAATCCATGTGTTTGCTATTATTGGATCAGTGGTATCATGAAATACAGGTGGATTCACATTTTGAAAAGCCTTGAAAGTAACAACTTGTCGAGGTGGTACTGG
This sequence comes from Apium graveolens, assembly GCF_009905375.1. Lineage (NCBI taxonomy): Eukaryota > Viridiplantae > Streptophyta > Magnoliopsida > Apiales > Apiaceae > Apium > Apium graveolens. Next base: position 176,628,426 of record NC_133654.1, read on the forward strand.
TGGATCAGGTGGTTGGTGTGGTTCACGGTTATCTTGGTTTTCAAATTGTTGTTGAAGAGTTAGTTGTTGTTGAACTATAGCGTTTGTTTGCTATTATAAGGTTTCCAGTAATCGAAGAATATTTGGATCTGTGGTGAATGTGGTTGTTGGGTTCTTCTTTTTGGGTGGCATGATCCTGAAATAAGAGTTACGTCAAAACATGTATGAATAATGAAATAATTCAAGGGTGTCGCATGGCATTCTTGTTCACATATGAGGTCAAGTTTCAAATTAAACAAATAGGGTGATGCATATAAAGGCATAAAATAAACAATTCAAAGTAAACAGAATGATAGTGTTTTGAAATTTATGGTCACAATGCATCAAGATTAGAATAAGGTCTGAATTTAGGAATAACATGCTTATTTAAAGGTACAACAGGGAGTTCTACATAGTCCGATAATACAATAACATGAAAGGTAGATAATGGAAAGAACTAAGGCTCCACTCTATCGGAATAGGGCTTGGTAGTCTTCTCCTCTCGAAGCGTCTTTACAATACTCTGGAGCTCATCCGCCACCATCTGGATGATATACTGGCTGGTACGGTCTCGGTGCGATGGCATCTCCTCAAGCTTAGTGTTGACGTATTGAACTAAAGTCTCAAGTCTCGCAGTCATCTGCTCCTTAGGCTTCCCTTCATAGTTTCGGTTGTCCGGATACACATTCTTCAATCGGTCTATCAGTCAGCCGTACTTGCCCTGAAGCATGTCAAACTCGCGCCTCAATTCAGCATACACGGAGAAAGCAATAGTGTCGTCCGACCCAGAGGATGACGAGTAGTGTGCCCTTTGCTGACAAATATACATAGATATATAAGAGGAGTATTAATAATAAATTTACTTAACCTACTCTCTCACATAATGTCTTTAACTTATACATATATCCTATAACCTATTTGGGCTGTCCAGGGACTCTAAACCGTAGCTCTGATACCAAAACCTGTCACACCCCCAACGTAACAATACATAATATAAAATTATTACAATAGATAAAAGAAAGTAAATACTACCAAATCCAAGATCTTACAGTTTAGGGTTTGGAACAGCCCAACACTATTAACTATTATAAATGGTTTTAATATCGAGTCCTCACACAAAACTATCTCTTATTCTACCGGAGCTCAAACATACACATCGTCATCACAAGTCTTACGTGCTGTCTGCTTGAATATAACCATAACTGCTAGCTGTAATATCAGGATGAAAGCAAGTAGTGAGCCAAATGCTCAACAAGTGCTAAACAATACGGTACAGAACATAAATTGAGATATATTTAAAAGAATAACAATTTAAAGATAGAGCTAATAATAATACGAGATGAACTTTTGGGTAATGGCATCATTTGTTTGTATCAAAACATTTCCAAAATCAATTCTTTATCGAAAACCATTTTATGACACTACGGATTACAGCTGGTGATCAGCCGCGAAGTAATCCCGAACCTTGCTAGGTTCTAAAACATTAATGGGATCCCTAGGCAACTTTCAAGCCTACAATATAAGTGTGGAAATGAATCGCGTCTCAGTCCAGATCCACTATTTAAAGAAAACATTTATCCCCCTTTGGGACTGAAAATCCAAATTTTTAATCATTTCAAAAACTGATGCCGATTGATAATTAATTTCTTAAACAGTAAACATCTTTATCAAGGGATTATAGATCAACTTTGAAACACTGGAAATATGTTCACTAAATCTCAGGGCCATGATCCACTAGACTTTATTCTATCAGGGTAATTGAAAGGTTTCAATTTACAAGGACTTTGACAAGGAAATTTAGCAAAGCTATCAAATAATATGGAAGAGTAATGCCAGACTAGGCTTAAAGCAATAGTTTCAAATAAGGTATGGATATTAAAATATCAAGAAGATAACCATTACAGGTTCCAGGTATGATATACATGTTAAAATTCAAGGAAAGTGATCATCAACTCAAGGTATATCAGGGTATCAAGCTTTAGGGTAAGGATAGGGTTATCAAACAATCATGAACGACTTTAAAGAATAACTGGCTTTTAGGTATCAAGATAAAGTTTCTATCGAGGTTCTTACAAGAGTTAAATCAAAGCATCAGGGTGAAATATCAAGATTTCTTAGGAATCAATAGCATGTTAATCAAAAGGATCAATCAAGTATTATAACAAATCACTATTTTGTCATGGCATCATAATTACTTTGTTATACTAGCATGGTATGACTTTTGATCTACTTACAATAGGTACTTGAGGGTTCATGGCATTTCTATATAATACGAAGATAGATTTGAGAATCACTTGGTCCAGGTATAGCAAGATAAATCAGGATACTCGATCACACATTCGCAGTGTAAACTAAAAAGGTAGGTTGAATCACTTGCCTTGAGAAGGCTGGACTGGACTGGACTGGCAAGTAGGAGAAACTGGAAGCTTTACTCGACCTTTATGGCAAGTTTACCCTCGTTTCGAGATCCTACACAATTAATAATAACCCCATTATAATATATTCTCACCAACTCAACCTATTTACATCCCGAAATTAAACACAAATGGCACTTAGGCCTATATGCACGCAATTTATAATCACCTCATAAATATAGTAGTACACATAGCCACATATACTCAAATACCATATTTAAGTACCAAATAATATCACACACACCATATTGCAACACTAGGCTTGGATGATCTCGGTCCACATCATAAGTCACTTGATCGCTAAACTAGACAAAATCTCCAAATTTTGGCCTCCTAACTCGATGTGCCTTTAATAAACCATCCAAATCCTATTGACCCTCACTTGTGCCTTTCACTCTACTGACTTTATTCTATCTTGCAACTATAGTGGTCGACCTAGGCCTCACTCATAAGGGCTCTAAAACTATGTGGTAAGTGAAGGTGCTTCTTATGGTAAATTTCAGAATGACATCAATGGTTTCTTGGGTGCATTAGACACTCTTACACTACAAGTTTACCTCCAAAACTTCTACACTAGACTCTTCTGATCATAAGGCAACTCCCAAACTTGATGTGGCTCAAAGGCCTAGCTTGGGCCTCCCTAGGCCTAAGCTTAAAGTCCATGGTTCCCTTGTTTTTCTGGGCAGAAAAGGTCCTGACTTGAACTAACTTGTGACACATTATTATAACTCCAATCCTATGAACTATGGCTGGAAAAACTCCTCTGACGCTCCTTCTAACTAAGGCCCAACAGGGCCTACCTATGACATAGTCAAAACTTCCCATTTCTAAGTTGCAACAAAACTGTCCCCTGCTGGATAGATTTTGTGATTCCACTCGTGCACCTAACCAAACGTCTTACAAACCTCCAATAATCACCTAAAACCTATTATATACTCCTAGTGCTAGCTTCTGATGGCTTGGACCTCAAAGTGCACAACAAAGGCTCATTCAAAACTTCCCAACAAACTAGTGCAACAATTCTTGAAAAATGCAAATACTAACTAAACCCTTTCCACCTTAACTCCCATTTATTAACCAAGCATCCAACCTTTACCAAAGAAAACCTAATGCATCAACATCCTAAAATAGTGCCTCAACAGGAGTGGAGATCATCCATGCCCTAGAATACCGACATGCCAATAAAAATACAACATGCAACTCATGGAAAACATTTAACATAGTTTCGGCTAATCACGGAGTTTAAATTCTTTCAAATTCGACTTGAACCTATTTCTCAACCTTAATAATTATGAAATATATCTTCTATTAACTATTATTAAGCAATATATCATGGAAACAATCTATTTCAAGCATAAATAATTTTGAATTTATAGAATTTTAAACATGAAAATATGATTTCGAGAAGAGTAGCATACACAACATGGTTGATCATCATATTAATCATCTTAAAACTAGCATGCATGGCTAATCATGATTATATAGTGAAATTTCAGTAGCATGCAAAGGTTTTTAAAGCATGGTTCTCTATAAAATACTTGTTTAAAACATATATGAAATGTATCTCATAGAGAGCTCTAGAATTCACAAGAATCAAGAGTTTCTCTTTGGAGATCACACAAAAGCCACACATGCAACCATGAAACGTCATCTTCCAATCACAAAACTCTTGGGTATTATATAAAATAAATATAGGTAGGGGAATTACACTAGGGAAGATGAGAATGGAATGAAAAAAAATAGAAGGGAATGGGGAGGGGGTTCTCGGCCGAGAGCAAGAAGGAGAGAGAGGGGAGGGAGGTGAGATGAGGGTGGAGTGTGGAGTGAGTGAAATGATTCTCATATTTTGTGCTTGATTTTTTGCTTTTGATTGACTAAAAGAAATGAGTGGAAATGAGAATGTACAAGAATAACCTCTAGCTAAAGTTAGGTTATTTTGCATGCAAGGTTAATGTGGTAATTTGGCTAACAAAAGGTGAGTTAGTGGGGTTGGAAATGTCTCATTTGCCCTTTAATAGAATGGAAGAGTGATTTACATGCAAGGGTTTCCATGTAATTTGCTAATTATTAACAAACAAATTTTCAAAGATTTATTTTTATAAAATAAAATAAAGGTTCAAAAATTATAAAATTTATACCATAAAATAACTTGGATTTTTAGAAATTTTATGAGATTACTTTTGAAATTTGGGAATGAAATAACTTTTAAAAGAAAATTTTTCAAGGTTTAGAATATTTCTTATAAATTAAAAAAAATAAGGGTAATTAATAAAACTCTTACTTTGAAAAATTTATATTCTACATAAAGCAACTTATAACGCAGCAAATTCCATTCACAGAAACATACAATCACTACGTATATTTATAATCGGCTCTAATATTATACAGAATTCACAAATAATATTACACAAAATGCTGGTCGTAACAATCATCCTTTGAGTTGGGTTTAGATACTCATTTGTAGACATAGTTTCAATGAGATTATAGGCCTCAGTATAGCTTTTGGCCCACAAGGCGCCTCCAGAAGCTGCATCGAGCATGGGCCGAGATTGGGCCCCCAAACCATTATAAAACCCAGTGATCACCATCCAGTCAGGCATATCATGATGTGGACACTTTCTCAACATCTCCTTATAGCGCTCCCAAGCTTCGCACATAGATTATGTTGGTTGCTACGCAAATTGAGTAAGAGCACTCCTCATAACTGCAGTCTTGGCCATTGGATAGAACTTCACCAGAAACTTTTGCGCAAGATCTTCCCAAGTAGTGATGGACCCAGCTGGTAAAGAATGTAACCAGTCCTTAGCTTTATCCCTCAGAGAGAATGGGAAAAGTCTCAGCTTGATAGCCTCATCAGTAACACCATTATATTTGAAAGTACTGCAGATCTCGACAAAATTCCTGATATGCATGTTGGGATGTTCAGTTGCAGAACCTCCGAAAGAAACAGAATTCTGCACCATCTGAATAGTGCCCGGCTTGATTTTGAAATTATTGGCCTCAATAGCCGGATGAATGATTCTTGACTGAATGTCATCAATTTTAGGCCGAGAAAAGTCCATAAGAGCTGGATCTGCTGGAACTATACGATCACCCATGATTACCGGTTCTTTTTTTTCACTCTCTTTATTCGAATCTTCAAAATCTAACTTCTCTGATATGTCAAGAAGTGAATCTGTCTCCTCAGCCGTATCTAGAGTCCTCTTGCGAGTGCGAGAACGTGTTTGCATAAACGCTCGCTAGAGTACCTGAAACATAACTGGAAACAATAAGTAACAAGTCTTAATCAATGAGTCCTAATGACCACTGATGGCAAGTATATAAACTAAACAAATTAACACCGAGTCCCCGGCAGCGGCGCCAAAAACTTGTTAGGCACAAAGCATACGCTAATAATTCACGCAAATATACGCGTTCGCAAGTAATATAGAATGATTTCTAGTTCATTCCCACAGAGAATCTGATTAATTATATTTAATTAACACTTACTCACCAATGTATGATTACTCTTCAATGTCAAGACAATAACACTTGAGGTTGATTAACTAATTATTAACTACGAGAATTAAACACTAAAACTAAAACTTGAATTCACAATATTAAACATACATGAGATCATAACTTCATTACTACTTCATTCAATAGTTATTGTTATTACCCTTAGCATGTAACGATGATGATATTAATCGAACAACACGAAACTGATAAAAGCCAACTTTCGTTGCACAAGTAGCATTCTACCAAGCATCCACAATTAAGATAGAAGTTGAATAGGCATCAATTATGTTGAGACCCTATATGTCTACAAAATTTGACAACATAACGATTTAAGCGCAAGTTATTCATTATGATTACATAGGGCAAGTAAAACGGTTAGAGTTACCCACTAATCATGCATACAATACATGAACCTATGCTAGCATGGCAAGTTCTAAATCTCAAGATTCACTGTCACTTCACAAGAGATTAACAGGCTATCCTATATGTTCACGATGCACATAAGATGAATAAGCACAACCTATGCTAGATATCATACAATCATCATATACCAAGGTATTAAACAATTAACTAAAGAAATCCATAGTAAATCCGCTACGACCCCATGATCACGATTAGCCCATGATAGAACTCATCGTCACCATGGGCTCATATGAAAACATGATAATAACACAACGATATAAACTAATAAAAATACTTAATAAAATTAGAATACGTCACAAGAGTATTAAGGTTCAAAGTAAAGAAAACTAGCATCCACTGTTACAACGAAAAAAAGAATCATAAGATAACGTATGCTTCATCTTCTTCGTTGTGGTGTGCTAAAACGGTCTTCTTAATCTTCTCTCCTTGCTCCTTGCTTGTCACTTGTTGTTGTGAAACGTCTCCCAAGATTGCTTATAGAGTCCACAAGAGACAGCGCCGTTAGAAGCCCAATATAAGTCAAATTAGAAAATCCAGATTCTAAAATTACGACCCCAGGCGGCCGCCTCCATTCCCACGCGGGCGCCTGCTCTGCAGGAGGTCGCCTGCAAGCTCCAGGCGGGTGCCTACACAGTTTCTGGAAAATTCCACTTCTTCTCTTCTGATTTTACTGATTTCTTCGCACAACTCCCCGCAACTGATCCCAAGTACTTCCCTAGGCTTATTATGATGAAATCTCCCTAATTACGCAAGTTATACCCTGAAATGCAAAAAAACTAGAAAAGTGCTTCAAATACACAAAAATACTTGATTTCAAGACATTAATTCAAGCCATTATAAGACGTTCTAAGTGGTATAAAATGTCACTTATCACATGTATATTTGCATCTTCCTGTGTATTCGACTTTAGTATCACTATACCTATGATCAATGAGATGTGATTATCAGTACTTAGAGATATTTGGGATAATTTAATATTATTGCCCCTTAATAATAATACTAGTCTTAATGCATTATTATTGTCCCTTAATAATAATACTCGACTAGGATATTTGGGACTATCGATACTATACACATAATCTCATTTCTAAGTCACGTACTTAGATATATAGAATTTATATCATATTCCAAGGACATTTATTAATCTAATATTTACATCGCAGTAAATTAAGATTTAATAAATTATTAAAATAAATAGTCGATAGAACATAAATATTAATAATTCAAATATCATAAACAAAACATAGTAGTGTTTTCTCCAGGGCACAAACAGTAACAGCATCTTCACATAAATATTCAACACCTTCAAGATCTATGAACTTATTTTCTACATCCCTGGATTTATTTTATTTGGAAATTCCTTCTTGTTCAAGACTTAATAGCCTTTTCAGAATTTCTTCTATCTTTTGTATCCTCGGCAAATCTTCTTTAGCAGCTAGGCAATCTTTTTTATCATTATCATAATCAAGCAATTGAGTCTCTAGTAAATTGATTCTCCCAAATAACAAGAAATTACCATTTTTCATCCTAGTATCTTCCTTTTTAAGAGATTTCAGAGTGACATGTCAGTTGTACAATTCAGAAGACCTGTCATTGATAATTTCTTTCCATTTACTATTACTTAACTTAGAGAGATCAATTGTATTTACATGACTGCTTTATGAGGTTATCTATGAATCCTCATCTTTTGTCATGAGAGACAGATTTAGAAATTATGGAATATGGGCATTTATTATATAATCTCACATAATCTCATTTCTAAGTCACGTACTTAGAGATATAGAACTCATATCATATTTGAAGGACATTTATTAATCTAATATTTATATCGCAGTAAATTAAGATTTAACAAATTATTAAAAAAATAATCGATAGAACATAAACATTAATAATCCAAATGTCATAAACAAAACATAATAGTGTTGTCTCTAGGGAACAAACACTAACGATCTCCCACTTGCACTAGATCCAATCACTCATGTATCTAATACCCATAGAACTAGTATGACCGTCGTGCTTTTGTTATGACAAAACCTTAGTCAGTAGGTCTGCAACATTATCATCGGTATGCACTTTATATATATGTATTTCTCCTCTCTCATTAATCTCTCGAAGAAGGTGATATCTTCTAAGTATATGCTTTACTTTGGAATGGGACCTTGGTTCTTTAGCCTGCGCAATGGCTCCATTTTTATCACAGTAGAGATCAACTGGATCTGTGATTGATGGAACCACACCAAGTCCCGTTATAAATTTCCGCATCCAAATAGCCTCATTGGTTGCTTCACTGGCAGCAATACACTCAGCTTTCATTATAGAATCATCTACTGTCTCTTGCTTTGAACTCTCCCAGCTTACAGCACCTCCATTAAGGAAAAACATAAAACCTGACTGAGATACGAAATCGTCTTTATCTGTCTAGACGCTAGCATCAGTGTAACCCTTTACACCTAGCTTCTCATCTCCTTCATACAACAAGAATGAATCTTTATTCCTCTTTAAGTACTTAAGAATATTAGTGACAACTGTCCAATAATCTTCCTGGATTAGACTAGTATCTGCTCGTCATGCTCAAGGCATACGAAACATCAGGACGGGTACATATCATCGCATACATTATAGATCCAATTGTCGAAGCATATGGAACTTTTCTCATACAGCCCTTATCATCTAATTATTTAGGGAAGTTAGCTTTTGAGATCAATATCCCATAAAATATTAGGACATATCCTCTTTTTTCCTCTTGCATCCCAAAACGATACAATACTTTGTCAATGTATGTACTCTGACTTAGGCCTATTAATCTCCTTGATCTATATCTATAGATCTTAATCCCTAATATATAGATATCATTGCCTAAGTCTTTCATCGAGAAACTATTTCCCAACCAAGTCTTAACAGCATGTAGAGAAGGTATGTCATTCCTTATTAGTAATATGTCATCTACATATAGCACTAGGAATGTCACATGGCTCCCACTAGCCTTCTTGTAAATACATGGTTTATCTTTATTTTGAATAAAGTCAAACTCTTTGACTGTTTCATCAAAATAACAATTCCATTTCCTTGAGGCTTGCATCAATCCATAAATAGATCAAAGCAACTTACCAACCATCTTAGCAAACTTTGGATCGACAAAACCCTCAGGTTGTATCATGTATACATCCTCTTTAAAGCTTCCATTTAAGAAAGTGGTTTTGACATCCATTTTCCAAATCTCATAGTCGTAGTAAGCAGCTATTGCTAGAAAAATACTAATGGACTTGACCATAGAAACTGGTGAAAAAGTCTCATCATAGTCTATACCATGAATTTTTTTGAAACTTTTTTCCACTATTCACGCCTTATAGGTCTGTACTTTACCATCCATGTCAATTTTCTTCTGGAATACCCACTTGCACCCTATAGGTTTTACCCCTTCAGGTGGATCAACTAAATTCCATACTTTATTTTTATACGTGGATTCCATCTCGGATTTCATGGCCTCGCTATCTCTCGGAGTTTGGATTATTCATAGCTTCTTGGGAGGTAAAAGGCTCATCATTTTCTATGAGCATCGCATCATCATCTTGAGTTAAGAGAAATCCATAATATCTCTCTAGCTCATGACGAGCCCTACTAGATCTACGAATAACCTGTATTTCTGGAGTAGAAACAGCTTGGTTTACATCCTTCCCACTTTCCAACTCTGGTTCAATATTATTTTGTACATCTTGATCTTCATCAAGATCTATAGTCATCCCACTATTTTTCTTGGAAAGTAACTCTCTTTCAAAAAATACAGCAGTCCGAGAAACAAACACTTTGTTCTCAGTAGGATTATAGAAGCTATACACTTTTGTTTCTTCAAAATATCCGCAAAAAACATTTATCTAATTTTGGTCCTAGCTTGTTAGAGACCAAGCATTTCACAAACACATCGCATCCCCATACTTTCATAAATGACATGCTATGACGTTCCTGAGTGTTAGTGTTTGTGGCCTAGAGACAACACTATGATGTTTTACCTTAAGACATTTGGATTATTAATGTTTATGTTCTATCGATTATTCCTTTTATAATTTATTAATTCGTAAGTTACTGTGAAATAAGTGTTAGATTAATAAATGTCCTTGGAATATGATATGCAATTATATATCTCTAAGTACGTGACTTAGAAATGAGATTATGAGAATAGTATAATTATTCCTAAAGGTCCCTAGTAGATTATTATTATAGGGGATAATAATAATGCATTAAGACTAGTATGTTTGTTGACTGATGATCATATCTCATTGATCATAGGTATGGTGATACCAAAGTCAAAAAACAGGCACATGTATTAGATATATGGTGCTGGATTGACCCGTTGTGAGATACTATATTTTTATAGTGTCATAAGTTATTTTCACAGTGCTAATAATATAATGGTCCTTAGACTGGAAGTCATTATATTTCTATACAATAATTAATATAATTTGATTCCATATAAAGTTATCCTTGACCGGGTAATGATAAAAGTGGACATTGTGTATATTATGAATCGTATGATGTTAGTCCCAGAGTATCGTAGAAGGGGGGTTGAATACGATATCTATAATCTTTTCAATTCGTTTATAAGTTCTTCGTTAAAAGTATGGAATTAAATTAGACACAAAACAATTCGAAAAATATATCATTATATTAATATAATACTTGAGGTTTCTAGAATCTAATCAATAAATTGATTAGCTACAATGAATTTAATAGCATAACAATATGTTTACAAGCTTAATAAATGAGGTGCTTTAATGGAGCTTCCGTAAACACTCTGTTGAAAGCTGAAGAAGATAACTCAAATGAATTTAATTCATTTAGATGCTAATGTAGTCTTTCAAATTCATTGGACAGGTGGCTTTACTGTGTCCACACAACCTCTGTATTTGCTGTAATTAATTCTCTGAAAATCACAACTGTTCTATGGCGACTTGAAGCTCTATGGCGACCAGGCTCTATGGCGACCAGTACATACTGTGTCTTCTTCTATGGCGACCAAGCTCTATGGCGACCACCAGTGCCTTAGAGATTCTCTATGGCGACCAGTGTGGTGCCTTATAGTAATTCTCTATGGCGACCAGTTCTGTGGCGACCATAGAGTCTACTTGTAGTTGTATACACTTCTATGGCGACCAGAGTGAAGAATATTATGCCTTAGAATGTTCTTGCTTCTATTTAGCCATTCTTCACTATATCAATATTTTCTTCTGTAACTGAATCATAATACCTTCTTGAATACTGATGTTTGGTGCACTGGTCTGGTTCACAAACAACTAGCATTGAGAGAACCTAATTCAATTTTCTTGAGTTTCTGAGCTGATACAAATTTGTGAATATCCATTACTTCTTTCACTGAACCCTTGATTTGCAACACTTGAAGTCAATTGATGTAACTGATGATTAAAGTCCTTTGATGTCTTATTCTTCATGGCTGCTTGAACATGTCCATGAACTTCTTCCCATGATCTGTTTTGAGAACTTAAAGAGTCAATTGCATCTTTTGGTTATTTGTGTTTATCATGTCTTCATCTGTAGGGTTCATGTGCTTCAAGTTTAATATTGTTTATTTGTTTTTGTTTTCATGTTGAGTTATAATTCCTCGATTACATGTTACATTAAATTATGCTTTACAATTTCCCCATATTTGATTGTTAGAGTTCGACAAGTAAATCCCTAAGGATAACTCAACTGATAAAAATAAGAAAAAGTACAACCTCATAACAGATAAAGATATTAACTACATTCTGGATTACATATTCAATTCCAGATTTCTTTAAGTTATAAATTACAAAGAAGTGTTCCTCTAGCCTGAACATATATATTCTATATCTTCTTTGTCCTTGTTCTTTTCTACTTCCTGCTTCCTTCTTCTTCTTGAGTTTGATCAGATTTTCTCTTAGTGACTTTCTTGTTAGGATCTGAAGGTTTTGGAAGGGATTCTTTCAGCTCATTCAATCTAGCTTGCACACAATCACGAGCTTCTATTTCAAGTGCATTGACTGGAGGTGGATTGTTCAGCTCATGAATCATTATCTCAAGATATTTAAATTTAGTGCATTTAGGAACAAGATCAAACAATAGTGATGGTTTTCTGGACATTACGAAGACTGTTATCCTTTTAGGATGTCCTCGTACTCTCTTGGTGTCATTGATTGATTCTTCTTCCAACACCTCATCAAGTATCCTTATGATTGGGATCAAGGCAATTTTATCCTCCTTACATGTGGAGAGTTTGACATCCATTAAGGCTTGATAAATTGATTCTGACATGCTTGTTCTGAAATCATTGATCTTAATCTTCGCTTGATTAATCTGAAAGACTAGTTCCCCTTCACTGTTAGTGCTGATGATAGGTTCACTATCTTTTAGAATATTCATTTCAGGCTCTCCATTAATTAACACTATCTCATGATAAGCTCTTCCAATTTTCTTCATATCCTTCTCTGTATCCCTGATCATTTTGTCATTGAGCCTGTAAGCATATAGAACTTCAGTAGATTTAAGGTATACTTCTGATCTTTTAACTCCTGGTGCATCCAGTTTTGCTCTTTTGCTCCTAAGTTGACTTTCAAGAAAAGTGAGTTATAGATATCGAATGGATCTCAGATGTTGGTCAAACATAGTGATATTTTGCATCCTGCCATCCACAATTACTTTGATCACTAATGGATAAATAAAGGCTTGAGGGGATACATCCATCATCATTCTCCAAAGTTTTTCTCTGAAATATTCATTCTCATTTGATTTCAACCATGGGATTTTTGAGGCTAAGATAAACAGTTCAACAATATTCAACTTCTTCAACACACTGGTAGACACATTCATTTATAGACCATCTCTGTGATTGATAGTGATCTTCCATCCATTCTTCAGAATGTTCACAGTAGTTCCAGTAATTATTTTGCTGAACTGATCATAGAACTCATGGATGTTTTCATACTCCTTTCTGTAATGTTCCACAGTTCTCAGCAGATTAGAGTTACCAGGGTCTGAATAGTGATATGTTTCTGGTTTGTCCATTTTCTTCTTTATTTCTTCCCATTTGCTCCCTTTCCTGTTAGCTCGAAGATATGCTTCTCTCGCTTCTCTGTTCTCCCTTCTTTGAATGGCTTTCTGAATTCTTGCTCTTGATCTTTCCATTTCCTCTTGAATCTTTGTATAATAGCGATTGATTTTCTCTCACAATCCATAGAATAAACAGTCATCTGAGAAAGCATCTTCATCTTCAAACTCTTCATCATCTGTAATGATCTTTCTCTCTTCCGTAGCCACTTCTTCAAATCTTGGCTCACACCCCATTGGGACATCACTTTCATCTATTTCACCTTCCTCCAGTTCCTCTCCAGAGAATAAGGGTCTTGGAGCATATATCTTAGACAACATTTTTCTGAGTTGTAATTATTTGGCTAAGATGTCCAGATTGCTCCCCCTGAGATGTTGCACCTTCCTTAGAGAATCTCTCTTTGAGGAGCACCCTTTTATCAATTCTCTCTTCTTTCTCTTCCCTTATCTCATCTCCAAATTCATCATAGGAAACTCCAGTAGTCTGAAAGGCATCTTGAAGTAGATCAACAGCAATGGCTACTTTTTCTTGTTCTTCTACCCTTTTCCCCCCTCAGTTGGGTTATCCTTCAGAGCTGGTGTTAATTGAGCATGTAATGTTGGGATAGGGATCTAAAGAGAAATAGGCAGCTGGTGTTGATTGAGCATGTAATGTTGGGATAGGGATCTCAAGAGAAATAGGCAGCTGCTTACTGACTGAGGTCATTGGCCCAGTACTGGTAAGAGCTGCTTCAGAAGAGACCAGGATCGACGCTTGCTTTCTAACTGAGAGCTTTGGCTCAGTATTGGCAATTTCTTTTCCTTTTCCTGTGTCAGATGGAGATCGCTCAACGAATTCCCCTAAACTGGTGAATGCTGCTTGCTGATGTTCAAGTTGATCGAAAAGACTGGCAATTTGATGATCCATCAGAGATAATTCTTCCTGTAGATGTTGGTCTTTAAGAGCCAGCTGTTCTTTGAGATAATTGTCTTTGAAAGCCAGCTTCTCTTCAAGATAAGATTTGGTGACATAGTTTGATAGATCTATGGGTGTGTTTTGGATGGTAGGTGTCTCACAGGATTTTCGCAGTGTATCACTCATCACTCTATCACTCAGTTTGGGGTGATGTGTTTCACTCGTTCTCACATGTGCACTCTGCTCAGAGCTCCGAGTTCCAATTGTACCTGCAGAAGAAACTGGAGCCATCCTTAAGGAGGTTAGCAGTGGTGCAATGGGAGTTTTCAATTCCTGATCCTTGTCTGAGGCAAGTTGCCTGTCATCATTAGATGACTCATCTAGAGTTAGAATCTCTAGGAGGAGCACTAGGGTCGTCATATTTGGCATCTGATCCCCAGCTTCCCCTTGTATCTGTGAAGATACATTCCCCTTAGTCTCACTAGTTAGATCTAGTTCATTGCCAATGGGTTGCCGATCCGCGCCTATGTGGGATCCACTATCCATATATGCATCTAGGGTTATCAGTCTTGGGGAGGTAAGTGCTGTGCTAGATTTGGCCTATTTTCGTCAATACTTCATCACCAAAAAGAACTCTTGTAATCAACTTATATAACCCATCAAGAGCTTGAATATTGGAGAGTTTGTTTGACTCATTACAGGATGTCGTGGCCGACGGGCGAATTTCAATAGATCTACCTTGTTGAGAAGATAGATCTAGTAACTGGTTAGTTGCCTTTTTAGCCAGAGAATCATGTTGAGAAGATACATGGAGGTTTATAGTTGTCTCAGGAGATATACTGCTTTGCTTCAATGGAGACAAAGCTGTGGGTTCTCTCAAAGTACCTTCCTTATTTGTTGCATCTAGTGTAGTTTCTCCCTTTATATGCATTTGGTCCTTATACTCCAGGGTTTGGGCTAAGAGAGTTGAAGGTTTTTGATTTGGCTCTAGAGGGTGGTTATGAATTTGTAGTATTCAAAAATCACTACCTCTCCTATCTACTTGTTCAATAAGTAGCTGTGTGTGATGAGTGTCAAGTTTTAATTGATCTATACTAATGAAATCAGAGCATGCTTCATAAGTGTTACTCATAACAGATGTATACATACCTAAGAAGGCTGGTCTGTAGATAGATGTATTAGAGTTGGTAGACTCAGCCGCTTCAGGAGGTTGTCTAGCAACTTCAGGTTGAGGTTGTTGAGCATTGTCAGGTACAGCTTCTTGCTGTGGTTCAACTTCAATCTCTGCTTGATCAACATCCTCAGGCTCAGGTTAATCTGCTTCTTCATTTGCATTCTCTTCATGTGCATGAGCAATGTTCTCTTGTTGAGCAACATTAGCTTGAGGCTCACCTTCATTTTCTTCATCTTCATGTTGAGCATTGATAATGGCAAAGACATTTGTTATATATTCCGTTAGGAAAACAACCTTTGCATTTGGATAGTTTCCTTTTCTGTGGAACTTAGTCACTATCAATGGAGACATGATAGGGGAATCTTCCAGGATGTCACTGTGAGTTACTGCCTTTTATGCTTCTGACAATTTACCATTGAGCACAATCTGAAGAAACCTTGTATAAAAGATAAAGTTTTGATGCTGAGATTGGTTCTCCAAAATGTGCTTCATGAAGATACACTCAAAGTTGATGCGAAGATTATTTACAACAGCAACACCAACAATTTGATTGAAATGAGTCAGTCCATGGAATTCACAGTCTTGGGAGCCAAGTGGTGAGATAATATGTTGAAAAACAGATCCCATTCCTTGGGAAGATGACTCTTGTTAAAGTGTTTAGGAAAATCGTCATTCCCTGTTAGTGTGCTTCTTATACCTCTAAAAAAACTGAGTATTTCCCCGTCAGGTGGAATGGCATCAAAGTTATAATGAGGTAGCTGAAGGTGTTCCTTTAAATCATCTTCCGTGATTCTCATGGTCTCATTTCCAATTACAAAAGAGAAAGCCAGTTGGTCGTTAGTAGAGGAGTTTGTTGTTGTTCTGTGCACATGCCTGAGAAGCTCAACATTTAATTTGATATTAGTAGTTAATGCGAAGCGCACAATGGAGTGTTCATTTAGAAAACGGATCCATGTCTCAAAATAGGCCATCTTAACTGGATCACGTTCAATAATTGAAACAAAATTTGTTTTTAGAATCTAAATATTATCCGCCTTTTAATTAAAAATGAGGATAAATCTGGATTTATAACAAATAGATTTGTGCCCTTCAAATTATAAAATAAAACAAATTGGCCAAACTTTTAACACACTTAAAAAAAATTAATCAAACAAAGCCTTAAGGAGTAATTAACTTAAAATCAACCCAATTAACAAGTTATGCCAAATAAAGCCTTAAACCAAAAGCTAGGGTAATTTGATCTCCACAAATCTCCGTTGAAATCTGTTGACTTTGGTATCAAAATAATCCTTGTGATCCGGGCTTTTAAAAACTTCAAAAAATACAAATTTTGGCAGCAGTTTGTTAAGGATTTGATCGAAAAAAAATTTCTCCTCCCTTGCGACGTAGTACTGTGTGTATATAACTGAAGAAATGTCGACTTATATGTATATATATACTCACAGTTAACAAATCACAAAGTGATTAACTGGTGTGTGGCGACTTAGGGTGTCAAGGTTCTGCTGTGGCGACCAGGGAGCAGGGTATACTCTCTGTGGCGACCACAAGAGAGAATTAGAATTTTCCAAGGCGGCTCTCTGTGGCGACCACAAGAGACTTAAAATTTTCTAAGGCAACTCTCTGTGGCGACCATAGGAGAGACACTTAGATTTTTCTAAGTCCAGGCTCTCTGTGGCGACCACAGTAGAGTGACTTAGAATTTTTTAAGTCCAGAACCCTTTGTTGCGACCATATACCTCTGTGCTGCTATTATTATACTCCCTCCGTCCTTTTGATTTGTTATCAAAAGGATTGGGCACGTAGATTAAAAAATATGTATAAAGTAGTGAAAAAGAAAAAAAGAAGTGGGTGAAGTGGTGGGACCCATTGATTTTTAATGTATGAAAGAGAGATAGTGGGGTAAAAGTGGTGTGAAAAGGGATGAAAAGTGGGGAAATGGAGGGACCCATTGACTATTTTTGGTAAGTTTTGAAATGTAAAGAAATGGATGGGACATCCCAAAACGAAAAGTGTAAAGCAATGAAAAAGACGGAGGAAGTAATTTTAATATATTGTTTTAAATATTTGTACATTTAAAAGATATTAAAATTAATAAATCACAATTATTTTTCACCACTTATACAATTATTATCATTACATTGATAATACCATATTTTTGTGAAAAATGATTATGCTGCAAATTTTAAATTAATTTCAATGAATCCCTTTAAATATTAATTATTTAAAGTCCACTGAAATTGAATTTCATAGCTTTATCAATATGAATGTGCTAAAACATATATATATTATTGGATGCATGCACATAAATGATTGAATTACGAGAAATATTTAATGGCATGTAAATTCAAATGTCCTTGAAATATTGAAATTTAATAACAACTGAATTCAATCAAGACAAATTATAGTTTATGACTTCTAATATATCAATTAGAAAGATTTCACATCCCAAGTTCACTAACCAACTTAGAGAAAGTGTTTTCATCAAGTAGTTTTGTGAAGATGTCTGCAATTTGATCCTCTGTGGGTACAAAATGTAACTCCACAGTACCATTTGTGACATGCTCTCTGATAAAGTGATACCTGCTATTACTGTGCTTTGTTATTGAGTGCTGAACTTGGTTGTTTGAGATTGCTATTGCACTTGTATTGTCACAGAATATTGGAATCTTCGATACCAACAGACCATAATCCCGGAGTAGGTTCCTCATCCACAAGATTTGGACACAATAGCTTCCAGCAACTATGTATTTAGCTTAAGCAGTTGATGTGGATACTGAGTGCTGCTTCTTGCTATGCCAGGATACCAATCTTCTCCCAAGAAACTGACAGCTTCCTGATGTACATTTCCAGTCAATCTTACAACTTGCAAAATCTGAACCTTTAGGGTACCAAATACCAAGATTTGGAGTTCCCTTAAGATACCTAAATATTCTTTTAACAGCTATAAGATGAGACTCTTTTGGTTCAGCTTGAAATCTAGCACATAAGCAAGTTGCAAACATAATATCTGGCCTACTTGCTGTGAGATAAAGTAATGAGCCTATCATACCTCTGTAGCTTGTGATGTCAACTTTCTTACCAGTTTTGTCCTGATCAAGCTTAGAGGCTGTTGGCATGGGAGTCTTTGCTGGAGTTGAATCTTCCAGATTTACTTCTTGAGAAGTTCTCTGATATACTTGGATTGACAAATGAATATACCATCTTTCTTTTGACTCACTTGTAATCCAAGAAAGTAGTTCAACTCTTCCATCATGCTCATTTCGTACTTACTCTGCATTAGCTTAGAGAATCTCTTGCAAAGATCATCATTAGTAGAACCAAATATAATATCGTCATCATATACTTGAACTAATATCATATCAGATTTATGCATTTTATGCAACAGAGTTTTATCTATGACACCACTAGTAAAACCATTTTCAAGTAAAAACACAGAGAGAGTGTCATACCATGTTCTTGGAGCTTGCTTAAGACCATAAAGAGCTTTGAATAGAAAGTATACAAAATCAGCCAGATTTAGATCTTCTACATACACTTCTTCTTCTAGCTCCCCATTCAGGAATGCACTCTTCACATCCATTTGATAAACTTTGAATTCGGAATGTGATGCGAATGCCAGATACATCCTGATTGCCTCAAGTCTAGCCACTGGTGCATAGGTTTCATCATAATCTATACCCTCTTATTGAGAGTAACCTTTAGCTACTAGTTTGTCCTTGTTTCTCCTTATAATTCTATCTTCATCTAACTTGTTCCTAAATATCCATTTAGTGCCTATCACTGACTTGTTCTTTGGTCAGGGTACCAGCTTCCATATCTTTTGCCTCTCAAACTGATTGAGTTCTTCTTACATTGCAATAACCCAATCTGGATCTTCAAGTGCCTCATCCACTTTCTTAGGTTCCATTTCTGAAAGAAACCCTAAAAAGTGACATTCATTCTGAGTGGAATGTCTAGTTCACTCATGTGTCAGGATCACCAATGATCAACTCAAAGGGATGGTCTCTGTTCCAAACTCTTTGTCGAGACAGATAAGATCTTGATGTTTCCCCTTGTTTAGCCTGATATTGAGTGTGAACTGTAGATCCTCTTCCTGCTCCCCCTGAGTTTCTGTCACCATGACTAGATGATTATGATCTTTGTGTAGTATTTCTTGCAGGTGTTCCTATATGATTGTCATAATCATTATTTCCACCATTACCACCGCTTGATCCTGAATCAGTATTGCCATGCACTATAGGTATAGCTCTAGCAATCTCAGGTTCTATTATATCAAAAGGATCGTCTAATGGATTTTCAAATTCCATATATTCAGAATCCTTTTCTCTTTGCAGGCTTGATAACTTGGTATCGTGGAATGTTACATTAAGGCTTTCAATCACCTTCTGATCAGTAATCATATAAACCCTGTAAGCTTTAGATTCCATAGAATAACCAAGAAATATGCCTTCTTATGCTTTAGCATCGAACTTTCCTAGATGCTCATTTCCTTCCTTCAGCACAAAGCATTTAGCACCAAACACATGAAATTATTTCAGTGTTGGTTTCTTGTCAGCCCTTATCTCATAAGGAGTCTTGTCATGATCTTTATTAATCAGGGTATGATTTTGAGTGTAACACGGTGTGTTGACAGCTTCAGCCCAGAATTAAGTGGGAAGTCTTGATTCACTTAGCATAGTCCTTGCTGCTTCAACCAAGGTATGATTCTTCCTTTCTACTACTTCATTTTGTTGTGGAGTTCTTGGTGCTGAATACTATCTCGAAATACCTTTCTCTGTACAGAATTCGTTTAGAAATGCATTCTTGATATTTATCCCATTATCTGATCTGATCTTTCTGACAGGTAATTTCACTTCCAACTCAATCTTCTTTATATGATCCACTATCAGCTGAGGTGCTTTATCCTTGGATTGCAAAAAGAAGACCCATGTGTATTTAGAGAAGTCATCAACTATCACTAAAGCATATCTTTTCTTTGATAGTGACAACACATTCACTGGACCAAATAAGTCCATGTGAATTAACTGAAGAGGTTTAGTTATGCTTGTCATTTCCTTGCTTCTGTGTGATGCTTTCTTTGATTTCCCTTTTTCACATGCTTCACAGAGTCCTTCTTGACAGAATTCCATCTGTGGTAGTCCTCTCACTAATTCTCTCTTGACCAGAGAGTTCATTGTCTTGAAGTTCAAGTGCGAGAGCTTCTTGTGCCATAGCCAACTTTGTTCTGATGAGGTTTTGCTGGAGAAGTATATGATTACTCCATCATAGGTGGACTTCAAGTCAGCTACGTACAAATTACCTTTTCTCACACCATGTAAAGCAAGCTTCTCATCTTTCCTGTGAGTGATCACACATCTTTCTGGCCTGTAATCAACATTGTATCCTTTGTCACAAAACTGACTGATGCTCAGAAGATTATGCTTCAATCCTTCCACAAGAGAGATGTTTTCAATGATGACATTGCCAATTTCCAAATTGCCATATTTTTTAGTCAATCCTTTACTATCTTCTCCAAAGGTAACTATAAGGCCAGCTTTCTCAACCACACCTGTGAGCAGAGACTTTTCTCCGGTCATGTGTCTAGAACAACCACTATCTAGAATCCACATGATCTTTTCTTTTCTTACCTTGCCCTACAAACACAGATTGATTAAGAATACTTTGGTAACCAAGATTTCTTGGGTCCTGAAGGTTTAGGGGTAGAAACAAGATCAATAAATGAAACCTTGACAAGCTTAGATTTCACTTTGACTGACTCCTTCTCAGTGTTAGTCTTATCAGAGATGTTAGACTTAGAGATAGGAAGTACTACAGTCTTAGCCTATATGTGCTCATTACCCATGTTTGTCTTAGTGTCAGTGCAAGTGCTAGCGGTTGTATGAAAAGCTTTGAAATATTTAGACATGGTAACAAATACACATGGCATACATCCAACTACACCACAAGGCTCATGAAAGCTAGGCATATTAGGCATGGAAGGCATACTGGAAGTTGCAACATATTCTACTTTAGCTTTAGTGCATGCATGTGTAAGGTGTGCAGCAGAATTGCAATTATTATATAACTTCCTAGATGCAGATGAGGAAGATGCAAAATCAGATTTCTTATTTACACCGACCATGCCATTTCTGTTCTTTTTAGTCTTAACCTTAACACCCTCACCAGTCTTACAGTTAACTATAGGGTCTGGTTTCTTGAGTGTGTCAGGTTCCTTACTATTCACCTTATTACGTAGGTCAGCTGTGAATTTGGCTTTACTAGATGGAGCCTTAGGAGTCTTAGGGGATTCCTCTACCTTCTCTCTATCTTCAGCAATCCCTCTCATTGATTAGCAAACTTACTTCATCCAAAGGTTCTGAAACAGACTCAGTGAACAATGGAGATACAACATCTTAAATAACATATGGAACCTTTTCTGAAACAAACATGTTTATTTTAGATGTACCACTATGTTTCTTACTGTTCAGCTTAGAATAGTCAAGTCCTATTGAAGTCTTAGATTTAAATCTTTGACTATTTATTATCTCCTTCTGAGTCAAAGCTATAACGACTCGTATACTTTTATATTATTTAAAAGTGTAATTATTAAATAAATAGTTAAATAAAATATGTGTATTGGTTCCGATCGCTATGTATTGTTTTATTATTATCTCTGTGTGATTTTTGGTGCACAGGGCTGTTCGCATAACTAGTTATTGAGTTGTATTATTTTTGTTTCACTTTTAAAAGTGGATTCAATACAAATTTATTTTCATAAATACTTGGATTATCTTTAAAATTATTTTATTGGTTTTAAAATTACAATAGTTATTTTTGGGATTTTATAAAATTTATAAATCAATATTCCGTCAATTATTTAGCCCTGTGTGTTTTTCTGATTACATTTATTTGTAAAACCCGTATTTAATTCCGGAATTCTTTAAAAATAATGAAATTCATATTTATTTAAGTTTGGAATATTCCGAGAATTTCAAAATTATTTTGGAAATTTTTGGGATTAAATTTACCCGCGCGTTGATTCGTTTAATGGAGAAAAGCGAGTATAAATTTTGTTCCAGAAATTATTTTACAACTACGAAATTTATGTTTTTATAAACTTCAGGATATTTGTGACATTTTAAGACTATTTTCATGATTTTCTGAATTTGTTTTAATTGCAGCTCGGTTCGTTAATTGTGAAATGCGGGTACGAGTTGCGTTCCAATAATGATTTAAAAGTTATAAAAAAATAATAATTTATTTCGTTAGTTTTTAATTATTCCGGGAATTTTAAAATTAGTTTGATAAGTTTTCAATATCTCTTCGCCCGCACTTTAGGTCGTAAATATTAAATAGCGATGTAAAACCGGGCTTTAAGGAAAGGGTAAAATACGTGTTAAACTCCCAGGCGGGTGTAGGCTTCGTGTATGGCTGTAATCCGCTGCTAACTGATAAGGATAACAATAAAATAAATAAATAAACCCACAAATATAAATCCCCCTTCCCTGCTCACTCCTCTCAACTCTCTCCTTGTCTCTCTCTCTCATATCCCCGTTCCCGTCTCTTTTCTGTTACTCTGTTCTTCTCTCGCCCCTGGTTTCTTTTCCGGTGGCCGCCGCAGTTCCAACTCCGGTGAGTTCCCGGCGCTGCTTCTGTGTTCTAACCTCTGGTTGCTCTGATTTATGTTTGGCTGATATACACATGTATGTACGCGCGTGTATGCGTGTGTGTATCAGTTGAATGTTTGTGATGTGAATTGTTGTAACGCCCCCAAATCCGGGGTCAGAGAATTTGGTCGTCACTATGAAACCTCAATCCAATTAACCTGTTAAATCAATAAATAAATGCCAGTGGAAGATATTTATCATTTATGACCCCAAACTAATCTAAGATCTTTTAAGGTTACAGTTCTAGAAACAAGAATTCCAAATTCCATAAATAATTTTTCACTTCCTTTTAAAACACTTTTCAACAAATTCCAATTCAATACTAACCCGCTAGTATAACTTCGAAAAGAAGTATACTAGGCCCAACTATAAAATAACAGAACTATAATATAATATAATATAAACAACTTTACATAATAAAACTTACACTAGTCCGGAAACCCTCGACCAACCACCTTCCAAAAGCTTCTTCTTTGCTTCCTTGAATTACGCAGCTAAACAACGCAAGTTAATCCCCACTGGAGGTTAAATTTGAAAACAGGCAAGTATGAGCGAAAGAACAGCTCAGCAAGATCATTATAGCTTATATATGGTATTTTGATATAAAACCGACATCTGCATTAGCGTAGAACATTTTAAAATCATAATTGTTGAACCAGAAAATTTATTAAAGAATCAGATAATTGTTTCTCACTGTATTCAAAACTCTTTTTGATATTTTCGAACGAAATGCTTCAACAATACTTTGAATCTTGGCGAGAATAAAACTCATAAAAACATTGTTTACCGAAATATCGTAAACAACATTAACATGAAACAATGATTATGGAATGAATCACGAACTTTATTCAAAATTGAACTCTTGAATTAATATTTAGTTTGCTGTCATATCAAATTAGATATTAATACGAACTTTGATGCTCACAACCTACCTGTGCTAAAATAGGGAAGTTAACATCAATCATCTGCATTAATACCACATTTGATATTTAACAACAATGAAATGCTTCAACAATACTTTGAATCTTGGCGAGAATAAAACTCATAAAAACATTGTTTACGGAAATATCGTAAACAACATTAACATGAAACAATGATTATGGAATGAATCACGAACTTTATTCAAAATTGAACTCTTAAATTAATATTTAGTTTGCTGTCATATCAAATTAGATATTAATACGAACTTTGATGCTCACAACCTACCTGCGCTAAAATAGGGAAGTCAACATCAATCATCTGCATTAATACCACATTTGATATTTAACAACAACTTAAATATCAACATCAATCAGAATCTGAATCAAAACTGCATTTTACCATTATCCAAAACAGAATCAGTTGATAAATCATTTATTATAATATTATCAAAAGCAATATAATAATTTCGATTGGAACCAATTATGCACTATGCTGTTCCTGATGATCAGTCATGAAACAGCACCGGTATTCCGCAGACATACCGTAAATATAGGTACTACCCGTATCCCGCAGCCATACAGTACCTATATGGCGCCAGAAAAGGAATAACAGACCTTGAAAGGTATTACACTTCCATATAATAGCTCACGCTGGACCGGTGCCTCGGCCTCTTACGCAACCAGTAACCATCCAATCTTAAAACATTTTATTGAAAAAGAGCCGAATCAATAGACACCCTAAATAATTTTATTCCCCCATTTACTTGGGCAGGAATACTTGCAACAAAATCATTTTTCTCAAAACCCAAAACATTTATAAATCCAGTAATTTGATAAGTAAAATCACTTAGCTATTCTGAACATAGAATAGTAGAAGAGTACTTGCATGATAAACATTTAACTCAGCGATATGTATAACATTTATCTATTATGAACTGAATAGGGAAAGCAATACTTGCATGATAAGATTTAAAATAAATATCACTTGAACAATAAGTGATGATATGGATACTTGCCTTTGGGTTTTAGTAGTTAGTCACACTCATAGAGACGCATCTATTCTGACATTTGGTCTCAAAATATCACCGTCCTTCTTTTTAACACTTGACTGATTTGCTGCTCCTGCGATTGCTAGAAGCCAGTTATCCAATTCCATTCCATCTCATTCTTTATCCAACATCTTGTCCTGATCAACTCGAATGATCCGCATCTATAATTAAAAAATAGAAGTTTAATCGTCTAATCGATAATCACTCGACGAACTACGCGTCAACATCCAACATCTACCCATACGATAGCCCGCATATAAAGAAGACATACAAACACAAAACAATTAACTCACTTACACACGTAATTCATATAACACGTAATCACATAATCTATGCATCACATAATTTATATCACACATGACTCAATTCGTCAAAAGGGTCGACTCGGTACGTTTAAAAATGAAATCGGGTCAAAAATATGATTTATCGATCAATAATCGACTTAGAATGACTCGTAAAATAAACGACCTTTCGAAACAAAAAGATTTTGGTCTCAAAAATATTTTTATTGAAAGCGCAATATTTTTCTGAGTCTAGAGGCGTTCGTTTCGTATTAAACGGACGAACGGTTTATTTATTATGAATAAAATAAGAATAAATCAAAACAAATTATAAATAATTGAATCAAATTATGATTTTTGAAAATAATAAAAGATAATAATTTGAAATCGAAATAAATATTTTAGAAATATTTTCGAAATAACGTCTTTGTAAAATGAACTTTTCCCGGGATCATACCCCTAAAAATCAATCCTGACTCGTAACATACTCAATATTATAATACATGTATCAATTAGGGTTCACGTTCTCGAAAGTCGGTTCGGTGTTCGTTTTTATAAAATACGTATACTTGTAATTTTATGAAATCAGGGTTATTGATTTTAGCAAATTATTTCATCATATCATGCAATCAAGTTTCGTATAAAACACATATGTATTTATATAGCCGCTCGACGTCCCGATAGTCATCGAATACGCTCCCGTAATTCTGTAGATTAATTTCCCCAAAAATCAGGCAGCGTCTCCTTTGTTTATCGGACTACCCGTCCAAGCAATTCGACGTCAAATCAACAACAAACAACCCAACAATTAATTCAACCGAAATCCACTTCAAAAATCCCAACCACCGATTCAAACTAATTAATTATTATTATTCACGTTTTCATATTTATTTATTTATTTTAAAATATTAGGACTCGGATAACGTTCATCACAGTCCACCGTCGGCTCGCCAAGGCTCATCGCCGACAGCGGTAAAAATTCGCGGGTACCCATACAAATCGGGTTTCCAACGCGAACCTTCACCGATTAAATTTAATTTTTCGTACAAAATTAATTTATTTCACGAATTGTAATCAATAATTCCTGCAAAAATAAGAATTAATAATTTAGAAATAATCAAAATAATACATCAGGCTGCAAATATAATAAACACATCTCTGCACAAATTACACACGCTATACACGCGTGTTAACCACTCGCATCCACAATACAGGCTGCCTCGCCAGAAAAGCCGGCGGTAACTCGGAGGAATGAGAGCTCAGGCCACCACAACAGTAATCTCTTACTGCCAGGCACGTATACACACATATATGCGTGTATATAGGTGCTTCAGGTAACCAATCAGACAGAAAACAGAGATAAGGTCGGGAAAGAGATGGGCCGGACTTATTGGAATTGGAACTGCGATCACCGGAAAACCAGGGGCTAAACAAAAACAAAGTAACAGGGAAGGTTCGGGGATGGGGAGAGGAGAGATGGAGGAGGAATCGAGAGAGATTGAGCCGAGAGAGAGCAGTGTGAAAATCGCACCATCAGAGAAAGAGAGAAACAAAAATTGAAGCCCTGAAGAAGAGATGCAAGCTGTATCTCTATATATATTTTTTTATTCAATAAGCAGCTAACACGTTTTTGATAAAGTTGGAAAACTCGACACGTATACAAAATTTAGACACGTATTAATACAACGCACCGCAACCCTCTTTCTGATTCGATATTTCGTGATTAATCGAGCCAAGCCGTACATAAAATAAGTTCATAAAATTATGAGAATAGTCTTAAAATATTAAAAATATCCCGAAGTAAATAAAAACATAATTTTCAAAATTTTAAAATAATTTTTCGAAATGCAATTTATACCCGCTTTTATCAATTAAACCAATCAACGCGAGGTGAAATTAATTCCAAAAATTCCCAAAATAATTTTAAAATTCTCAGAATATTCCAAACTTGAATAAATATGAGTTTCGTAATGAAGAATTTTGGAATTAAATATGGATTTTACAAATAAATGAAATCAGAAATCATACAGGGCTAAATAATTGATGAAATATTGATTTCTAAATTTTATAAAATCCCAAAAATAATTATTGTAATTATAAAGTCATAAAAATAATTTTAAAGATAATTTAAATATTTATAAAATTAAATTATCAATAAAATCACTTTTAAAGATAAAAACAAAATGATACGACTCAGTAATTAATAATACAAATAATCCTCAATCACAATTGAGTCCCACACAATTAATATTACATACAACACATAACAGACATAATATTCATCCAATCCCTAATATTACTAAACGAACTCAATTTACCGATATTAATAAAATGATCGGTTTTCAAATAAACTTTTGAAAATAATACATTTAAGTAAATATTTTTAGAAATCAACAAGGATCGATATAACACTTAACAATTAGCACATTACCATTTAATAACACCAACTCGTCAAACAAGAATAAAATATCCATAATTTTATTCCTTCCTAATCAGAAAATCACCTAAACATATTCAAATAATAATAATAATAATAATTCTGAAAAATATGGGATATCACAGTTGTGTTGTTTCTCTTGCTGGTGATGTGTTGTTGTTCCGGCTTGTCTCTATTTTTCTGTTCCGCGCGTTGTGCGCGTGTATCTGTGTGATTGATATTTTTTTATTTAATTTAATGTTATTTCTACAGGGAATTCTTGAGTAAAATTCTTGAAGTAAAATATAATTGCGTGTGGAAATTTTTCTTATCGGCAAAATTCGCGTCGGAAACCCAAAGTAGCGGGTACCTGCCTCTGTCGGCGATGAGCCTCGGCGAGCCGACGGTGGACCGTGATGATCGTTATCCGAGTCCTAATATTTTAAAATAACTAATTTAGTTCATATATTATTGTAGTTGAAATAAAAAGTAATAGTAGTTAAATAATTCAGTTCGAGAATTATTTGGATTGATTGTTTGTTTGCTGGGTTGTGATTGGAATTGTAATTGTTAGTTGGGAATGGTGAAGTTGGACTGCGATTGTGATTGATTGGTTTGACGTCGAATTGTTTCGACGGGTAGTCCAATAAATAAAGGAGACGCTGCCCGATTTCTGGGAAATCAAACCACGAAAATACGGGAGCGTATCCGGTAATTATCAGGATGTCGAGTGAATATATATATATATATATATTTATACTTTATATGAACTTGATTGTATGTTGTGGTGAATGTTCTATCAAAATCCAGTAACCCTAATTTCATAAAATGACGAATATGCGTATTTTCTGAAAATGAACACCAAACTGATTTCTCGAGAACGTGAACCCTGACTGTTGTGTGTGTTATTGTATTATAATAGTACATATAAGTATGAGTCGGGATTGTTATATTTTGGGTAGGATTGGTATTGAGGATATGTCAAGCATACCTAGACGTCTAACATAGAGTGTTTCGGGTCTGTAGGTTCTAGTTATGGGACTCAGGAATTGATATCAAGCTAGGATAACCTAGTGATCAGTCGACAAGCGCAGTGAGGTTCCAAGCAAAGGACCTGAGCATTGTGGTCGGATCCAGGGTAGTCTGCTAACTAAGTGATAAAGCCCGAACATCCGAGTCTATCAAAAATCAGTCAGTGATAGTCGTAAAGCTCTGCAAGGCAAGTACCCCTGACCATTCTTTTATGGTTTAATATATATGAATGAAATGTTGTTTTATTTTTTGACAGGAACAGAAATGTTTTAAGTTACGTATCCCCTGTGTTTGAAAATGTTGTTAAATATGTGTTTTTGGGGAAAAGTAACTTCTGAAAATACTTGTCTCTAAAGTGTGATTAAAAATGGAAAAGAGGTTTTGAATAGTGTGTTGTGACAGAATTGATTTTACCAAGAGAAAGGAAAAAGTGATTTTGAAACTGGATAAAATGAATCAGATATTGGATAACGTTGCGTAAGTGGCTAATTCGGTTGCGCGCATTACCTAACTGATTAGTCCAGCATAGTTAATCAGATACCTAGCTAGTCTCTGCAGATCCAGTGATTTTGTGTGAAAGCACGATCAGCTTTCCTAGACATTTTGTGTGATAGCCCGGCCAACTATCCTAGATAATTTGTGTGAAGGCCTGATCAGCCGTCCCTAGATAACGTCCAATACATATCTGATTGTGATTTAGTGGTTCCCATAACGGAACAAATGATTTTGTGGTTCCAGTAACATAACAAATGGTTTTGGGTCCCCGTAACGAAATAAATGGTTTTATGGTTCCTGTAATGGAACGGAAGGTTTGAAAATGTAAATAGCATGCTAAAATTGAACTCTGGTATTTATGCACAGCACACAACTGTTGATTTGGTTTTACAGAGCATGCTAGTTTTGATATCCAGTTTATACCTGTTTTACATGTTTCTAACGATTTATGAATTTTGTTCCTATTACTGCTTTACTTTAAATTGTTTTTACTTATTATTCATATAGCGGTACTGCTGAGCAATTGATTGCTCACCCTTGCAGAATGTTTTATATATGTATTGCAGATGCCTAGGAGATTCTTTCACGGTAGTCAGGGCAGAGTTCCAGTTTCTTTCGTGTCAGGCTCCTCTGAGGTAGTTGTGTTGGACCAAAGATGGTCTGTTGAGTTGTTGTATTAAGATAGTATTGTTCAGATCATTGTTATAGGTTGGTTTTGTATAAAATGTAACCTAAATCCTACTTAAACCTGGAAAAGGTCTTGCTAAAGGGGTCGTAGTTATATTATTAATGATTTGAATTATGTGGTGATTAGTGACGTCAACTCCTGACCCCAGGGTTGAGGCCGTCACAAAAGCTGCATTCTTAAACACCTGTAACTTCTTTTCTAAGTCAGCAATTTGGGTTCTAAGAATGGCTTCTATGTCTACATTGCACTTAACCTTATTCTCTAGATATTCATTCTTTTTTTAAGGTCTTCTACTCCAACTACAAGCAATTCTAGTTCTTCATTCCTAGAGATTAAACTTTCAGATTTAAGAACTAACTGATTATTTTCAAGTTTATATGCAAGCATGCTTGTATGAACATTATACAATTCTAGTGTAAGTTTATGCATAGTAGATTTGTATTCAGATACAGACATATCTATAGTGGTAAGTTCAGGAACCTGAGATGATTGTGATGATTCCTCTGTAAAGTCTGCCATAAGAGCCATATTTACATACTCTTCCTCTTCATCCGAATCAGTATCATCCCATCTTTTTCCTTCAACAATGTACGCTCTTCCCCTTTCCTTTACCATATAAGCATTTAGCTTCTGTTTCAGCTTCTTATTCTTCCTCTTCAAATCTTCATAAGTTTCCTTCTTTTCATAGGAGTCTTTTGCTTTTACTGCCTTAGGCTTTCTGCAGTCAGATGTAAAGTGCCCTAACTCATTACAGTTGTAACATCTTATTTTGCTCTTGTCTACCCAACTTGACTTGTAGCCTCCTCTAGAGCTTGACCCTGATGAGTAGCTTCCATTCTGAAATCTCCCTGATAAACCCTTTGATTTATAGTTGGGCTTCCTTTTGAATCTAACATGACTAAATTTTGCAGCCATGTATGCCATAGATTTTTCCTCCAACTATTCAAGTTCTTCCTAAGTGTAGAACTCATTTTCATCCTCTGGCTCACCATGAGCAATTTCAGCTATGACAATTTCCTTGATTGTTGAGGAGGGTGCAACCTTGTCTTCTTGAGCTTCAGGTTCACGAATTACAAGTGCAGTGGTTTTTGCAAGTGCCGTACTCTTACTGTCAATAGAACCAGGTCCATAGATAATAGCTCTCTGCTCTTGCTCCAACTCATGTGTTCTTAGCTTTCCATAGATCACATCCAAGGATATAGTAATAAAATCTGATCTTTCCCTGATTGATATGTTCTTTTGTTCCAGGTGAACTGGGAGCGCCATCATAAACTTTCTGTTAGACTCTTGTATAGGGTAAACTTTTCCTTGCAGCTTTAATTCACTTAACAGTCTTGTATATTTCTCAAAGAGTGAAGACAGTGCTTCTCCGGGTTGAAGTTTGAATGCCTCATACTGAGTTGTCAGAATATCCATCCTATTTTCTTTGACTTCTTCTGTACCTTCCATTAAAAGCTCAATGGTATCCCACATATATTTTGCACTGTTACATCCTAAAACTGATGACTCATATCATTATCGGTCATTTCCATAATTATGAGTTGAAGGCTTGTGTCCAAATTTATCAACTCCTTGTCAGTTCCATATATTTAGACGGATCCCTGGGAGTGGATGAGGAAGGAATTCTCACACCAGCTGTGGTTGTGGATTCAGCAACTACTTCCATTGGAACATAACGGCCATTCAGTAATATCCCAATGTAAAGTGGATTCGAAGCTTTCATAAACAACATCATCTTTTTCTTCCATAGGTTGTAATTATCTCTATCGAATGGGGGAACCTTTATACTTCCAATTCTTTGGTTGTTCATCATCTTGGCGGAATTAAATTATTTAAAGTACAAAAATTTCAAGAAATGAGAATTTTTAAAAATTAAAAAATTCAAGAAATTTTCAAGAACTTGTTTCTTTCTTCGGATCTTGATTTGTATGTCAATCAAGAAGCTCTTATACCAATTTTTAGTCCCAAAGTATCGTAGAAGAGGTGGTTGAATACGATACCTACAATCTTTTTGATTCATTTACAAGTTCTTTGTTAAAAGTATGGAATCAAATTAGACATAAAACAATTCGAGGAATATATCGTTGTATTAATATAATCCTTGAGATTGCTACAATCTAATAAATATATTGATTAGCTACAATAAATTCAACAACATAACAATATGTTTACAAGCTTAATAAATGAGGTGTTTTAATGGAGCTCCCGTAAACACTCTGTTGAAAGCTGAAGAAGATAACTCAAATGAATTCAATTCATTTAGCTGCTAATGTAGTCTTTCAAATTCATTGGACAGGTGGCTTTACTATGTCAACATAACCTTTGTATTTGCTGCAATTGATTAACTAAAAATCACAACTATTCTATGGTGACTTAAAGCTCTATGGCAGCCAGTACATACAGTTTCTTCTATGGCGACCAAGCTCTATGGCGACCAGGCTCTATGGAGATTAGTACATACTGTGTCTTCTTCTATGGCGACCAAGCTCTATGGCGACCACTGGTGCCTTAGAGATTCTCTATGGTGACCAGTGTGGTGCCTTAAAGTAATTCTCTATGGCGACCAGTTCTGTGGTGACCATAGAGTCTAATTGTAGTATTATACAGTTCTATGGAGACCAGGGTGAAGAATATTATGCCTTAGAATGTTCTTGCTTCTGTTTAGCCATTCTTCATTGTATCAACATTTTCTTCTATAACTGAATCATAATACCTTCTAAAATACTGATATTTGGTGCACTGGTATGGTTCACAAACAACTAGCATTGAGAGAACCTAATTCAATTTTCTTGAGTTTCTGAGCTGATACAAATTTGTGAATATCCATTACTTCTTTCACTGAACCCTTGATTTGCAACACTTGAAGTCAATTGATGTAACTGATGATTAAAGTCCTTTGATGTCTTATTCTTCATGGCTGCTTGAACATGTAAATGAACTTCTTCGCATGATTTGTTTTGAGAACTTAAAGAGTCAATTGCATCTTTTAGTTCTTTGTGTTTATCATGTCTTCATCAGTAAGGTTCCTGAGCTTCATAGTTTTATATTGTTTATCTGTTTCTGTTTTCATGTTGAGTTATAATTCCTCGATTACATTATGTTGTACATATGATAAATATGAATGATCTAGATGAGATTTAACTCTCCTATTTTAGGAGTGTTATTATTGGCCTCTTGTGTGAGCTAGACTATGAAATGTGTGGCCACGTTCAAATGTTGATTTGATATGATAGTCTACTCATTGATCAAGGAAAATTGGATTAACCGATGACGAGGATGACACATTACATGCCTCTAGTTTAATTTTTTATATTTGATTAATGGGATTATATTACATTATACATTATCACAAAAGGTTTAATTGAATCACTGATTTATTTATTATTACTTGGATAGCAATAATGTATTACTAGATGCCGCTCATTGTTTATAATTTTAATATGAGATATAAAATTATTGTCAACGTAATAATAACCTACAGGGTCACACAAAAAGAACGCTTGAAGGAGAAATAACTTAAATTATGTGATAAGGGATGAAATAAACCTTTATTACATCATTAATGTTGCATTAATTACATCTAAGACTGCAAGGCCCATTAAATAAAGCCATATGTATGACATTCAGACCAAGAAGGTTAACACATTGATCAGGCCTGATGGAACAAAGACGGCCCAATAGCCCTGAATATTTATTAAATTCATAATTAATAAATAGGGAGGATTAACAGCTCTTTAAATGAGTCCAATCAGTAGTATAACTCTATGGGAGATAGCCTAGAAGGCACCTAAACCAACAAGGAGTCTGATTCCTTGATTCTAGGACTTTAAAGTCTATCCAAAGTCTGAGACTTGTTCAACAAGTCTTCTAACCCTAGTCCAATTCAAGGACTCCCAACATTTATATAAGGGGTCTCACCCCTCCTCTCAGAACTATATTTTTTGGCTTGATTCTTTAATTCACAGAGATACGTAGGCATCTCGTAAAGGCAGAGTTAAGCTATGAAACACGAGAGCAACCATTAAAGGCCTTCAGCTCCCGAACACTGATAATAAATACAGTAATTAAAACACCCTAGTTTTCTATGCATAACATTTGGCCCCATATATGGGAAAGCCTAACAACAACCATGGCGAGAACACAGAGTGGAAACAGCGCCCCTGAAGGAACACCAACTAGAATAACTCAAATGATTTCATCAACGGTGGAGATATGCCACACTCGTCCTATGCCTCTACTCAAGGAGGAACCCCGATAGGGGAAACCGAGCCTCATCCACAAGGGATGAATCCCCCGGCTTTTTAATGGACGAATCCCCCGGCTTCCTAATGGACGAATTCCCAATTTCAGCAGCTACATGCACCTGTGAATACTCGACCCGTTGGGTATTAGTATTCCACTATTGTGGCCACTAACCCCCTTATGGCATGCCCCTGTACCCTGAGGTTGGAGGAAGTGGACATGCAAATCGGAGTGAAGCGCAAGGGAAAACGCCCCTAAATATGCGGTTTAGCTCCTATTCTGGAGGATCAAGAATTCTCTGGGCCTTACACTGAGAGCGACTCCGAATCTTCGGATGATAATGTGACTCCAAGAAGGAGGCGTGCTGGTAAAGAGCCAATGCCTGATGGTAATCAGCGTCCTAGGGGCACCCGAGGGATGAATCCCCAAGAAGTGCAGGAGAGAATCAGGGCTCACGAGGCTGAGATCCAAAGGCTGAAGCGTGACCTAGAGGCACACCTAACCCCAAGACCTCCACTACCTCCGAGGAGGAGAAATTCTCCTCCCATCATAGACCTGGATGGTCCGCTGCAAAGAAGAACTATTGTCCCAAGGGCTGATCCAACTGATCTTTTACCCCTAGGAGATCCTGATGATCCCACTCCACCATTCACTAAAGAGATAATGAATGCCAATATCTCAAGGAAGTTTAAGATGCCCACCATCAAAGCTTATGATGGCACTGGAGATCTCGCTAATCACGTCAGGACATTCTCTAATGCACTGTTGTTGCGACCCGTGAACGACGCTATTAAGTGTCAAGCCTTTCCTCAAACCCTGTCGGGAATGGCTCAATGATGGTATAACCATTTGCCTCTGAATTCTATTGGGTCCTTCAGAGAGCTAAGTCAAGCTTTTATTAAGCAATTCATCAGTGGGAGAGTGCATGAAAAAAGTTCAGCATCCCTAATGAGCATTGTACAAGGAGCCAAAGAGTCCTTGAGAGACTATCTGAACCGTTTCACCAAGAAAGCTTTAAAAGTCCCGAACTTTGATGATAAGGTAGCTATGATAGCACTGCTGCAGGGAACTAGGGACGAGTTCTTTAAAATGTCGTTAGCCAGGCACCCACCTGATAGCATGTTACAGCTCCAAGACAGAGCCAGAAAGTACATTAAAGTGGAGGAAAGCATAAGGAAGACGATAGTGACTAACGATCCCGCTGGTGGCAAGAAGCGAAAGACCGATCTGGAATATATTGCTGTTAGTCGCTAAACACGCGCTAATATTTCACGCAAGTATACGCGGCCGCAAGTAATATGAAATTATTTCTATATAGAGTCTTGTATGCTGTCCTATACGCCCAAAAAGCTTCATCAAGCTTCAAAGACCAATCTTTCCTTGATGGACATAGAACCTTCTCTAAAATGCGGTTGATCTCTCTGTTAGATACCTCAGCTTGACCATTCGTCTGAGGATGATAAGTAGTAGCAATGCAATGATTCAAATTATACCTTTGCATCATAGCAGTGAACTTGCGATTGCAAAAATGCGACCCCTCATCACTGATTATGACTCTCGGAGTTCCAAAACTTGTGAATATCTGCTTATGAAGAAAATTAAGCACTACCTTCGCATTGTTTGTTGGCAACGCCTTGACTTCAACCCATTTCGAGAATAATCGACCGCCAAGAAGATATACTAATTGTTACAAGATGAGACAAATGGCCCCATGAAGTCATTCCCCAAACACCGAAGACTTCAACCTCGAGAAGCATATTAAGAGGCATATCATCCCTCTTGGATATATTACCCACACGTTGACATCGATCACATTTCAAAACAAACTGATAAGCATCTTTCAACAAAGTCGGCCAAAAGAAACCTGCTTGAAGAATATGAGATGCTGTCTTTTCTCCACCATAATGTCCTCCGTAAGCCGTTGAGTGGCAATTTCGCAAGATCCCCCCCCCCATTTCGCTGTAAGGAATACATCTCCTGATGATTTGGTCAGCTCCTTGTCAAAAAAGAAACAGCTCATCCCATATACACCACTTCACCTCATGCAAAAACTTCTTTCTTTGAGTGTACAACAAGTCGTGAGGCATGATATTACTCACAAGGTAGTTCACAATGTCTGTAAACCACGGTTCTGTCCATAGAAATTGGTGGGTGAAGATTTTCGATGACCCCCACTTTGGCTTTGTCCACCTCAAGACCCTTACCAGAGACCTTGAGTCCAAGAATAATGCCCTGTCGCACCATAAAGTGACATTTCTCCCAATTGAAAACCAGATTGGTCTCAACAGACCTCTTGAGAACGTCGTCTAGATTCTGCAAGCACTCATCAAATGAATCGCCAAACACAGAGAAATCATCCATGAACACCTCCACATTTTGACCAATCATATCAGAGAAGATAGCCATCATGCATCTCTGAAATGTGGTCAGTGCTCTACATAAACCAAAAGAAACCCTTATAAAGGGGAAAGTACCAAATGGATAAGTGAAAGTAGTCTTCTCTAGATCTTCTGCAGCAATATAAATTTGATTATAGCCTAAATAGCCATCCAGAAGACAGTAGTACTCATGCCTAGCCAATCTGTCAAGCATCTGATCAATAAACGGCATAGAGAAGTGATCTTTTCTCGTGGCCTTGTTCAGCTTCCTGTAATCCATGCAAACTCTCCATCCCATGAATATTCGAGTAGGAATGAGCTCATTCTTCTCATTAGGAACGACTGTGATACCTCATTTCTTTGGTACACACTGAACTGAACTCACCCAAGAACTGTCAGAAATGGGATAAATGATCTCTACATCTAGCCACTTAAGAATTTCCTTCTTCATGACTTCCTTAATGATAGGATTTAGCCTTTATTGTTGCTCAACAGTAGGCTTTCTAGCTTCCTCTAGCAGAATTTTATGCATACAATAAGAAGGGCTGGTTCTCTTGATATCTGCTATCGTCCAACCAATTGCCGATTTGAATTCTCTCAGAATTCTCAAGAATTTTTCCTCATCACTACCTGAAAGGTCAGATGGAATAATAACATGCAAAGTAGACGCATCACCTAAAAAAATAGCTTAATTATTCATGTAAAGGTTTAAGCTCAAGTGTAGGATCTTCCTCAATAGATGGCTTGAGGTGCTTAGGAGCTTTGTTCAGCTCCTCCATTCCCAGAGATTCAAAAGGCATATCCATCTTCCTCTTCTAGGGAGAAACATTCATAAATTGTAACTGCTTATCCCCTTCATCATCTTTACTATTGGAATTCCCCAACAAGGCCTTTTCTAAGGCATCAGACCTTAACAACTGATCAAGTTCTGAATTAACCACAGAATCAACCAACTCTACTTTTAAGCACTCCTCATTGTCCATAGGGAACTTCATCGCATTAAACACATTAAAAGTTACATCATGATCCAACACTAGCATGGTGATCTCACCTTTCTGCACATCAATCAAGGTTCAGCCAGTCGCCAAGAAAGGTCTTCCCAAGATTGTGGAAATCTTCTTATCCTCCTCGAAATCAAGAATTACAAAATCAGCAGGAAAGATGAGTTTATCCACATTGACCAAAACATCCTCAATAATGCCTCGTGGATAAGTAATAGAATGATCGGCCAACTGCAAAGTCATATAAGTAGGCTTTGGATCCGGTAAGTCCAACTTCTTGAAGATTCGCAAAGGCATCAGATTGATGCTAGCTTCCAAGTCACATAAGCATTTGTCAAATGACACATTTCCAATGGTTCATGGAATAGTGAAGCTTCCAGGATCTTTAAGCTTTGGAGGCAACTTCTGTTGCAATGTTCTGTTATAGTACAACACTATATTCCTCCATTAAAGCAACGGTCTCTAAGTCATCACGCTTCACCTTCCGAGAGAGAATACCTTTTATAAACTTCACATAACTAGGCATTTGTTTAAGAGCTTCAGCGAAAGGTATGTTGATGTGAAGTTTCTTGAACACCTCCAGAAACTTCTCAAACTGCTTATCCAGCTTTTTCTTCTACAACCTCTTAGGAAAAGGAGGTGGAGGATAGATCTGTTTCTCCCCTGTATTACCCTTAGGAGGAGTGTGCTCAACAACAGTCTTCCTTGGTTCCACTTCTGCTTCCTTCTGTACTTCTTCTTCTTCAGCCTCAACTTCAGATTCTGGAGTCTTAACTTTTTGAGGATTTGCAACCTTACCAGACCTCAATGTGATTGCCTTAACATGCTCCTTAGCTTCCTTCTTGCCTGGCAGTTCAGTATCTCTTGGAAGCATGCTAGGTTAACGATTCAGTAATGCATTAGCAATCTGCCTAATCTGATTCTCCAAGGTCTTGATAGAAACAGCTTGGCTCTTGCACATGAGCCTCAACTCCTCCAATTCAGATTTTTCATTAGCTTGCGGTAACTACTGAAGTTGAAGTTATTGCCTAGGGGCATATTGCGGTTGTTGAAAACCAGGAGGGTTATACTGCTTTGCTGTGTATGGCTGATGAGGTTGTTGCACCGCATTCTGATTATTGCTCCAGTTGAAGTTAGGATGATTTCAGTTATTGGGATTATAAGTAGCTGGAGCTTGCTACTGTGAACTCTGAAAGTTAGGATGATTTCATCGTCAAAGCTTGAAGTTGAGCAGTTATAGCAGTAGCTGTATCTACTTCCAGAATTCCTTCTACCTTACCTTGCAACATTCTTTGCGTAGGATTCTTATATTCATTAGCTGCCATGAGCTCAATCAACTCATAAGCTTCATTATAGCTTTTGGCCCATAAGGCTCCACCAGACACTGCATCGAGCATAGGTCTAGACTGAGCGCCCAAAACATTATAGAAACAATTTATAATCATCCACTCAAGCATGCCATGTTGTTGTCTTCTGTAGGAGAACCCCCAAACTGAACTGAGTTCTGTATCATCTGAATCGTGCTCGACTTGATCTCAAACGTGTTAGCTGAGATGGCTGGTCTGATGATGCTTGACTGAATATCATTGATCTTAGGCTGAGAATAGTCCATCAAATCCTTAGAAATTTCTGCTTGATCTCCTATCACTACTAAAGTTGGTTCCTTGACTTTCTCTTCTTCTTCTACTTTCCCTTCATCCTCAAAAACTTCCCTCCGAATCACTACAGCTTCTTCCTTGGCTTGATCCAGAGTTCTCTTACGAGCCCGCGAACGCGTATGCATACACGCTCGCTAGAGTACCTGAAACACGACACGGAAAAGAGTAGGTAAGTAACAATGTCCGAGTCAATGAACTTTAACGATCACTGATGACAAACACATAAACTAAAAGTTAACACTGAGTCCCCGGCAGCGGCGTCAAAAACTTGTTAGTCGCTAAACATGCGCTAATATTTCACGCAAGTATACGCGATCGCAAGTAATATAGAATTATTTCTAGTTCATTCCCACAGAGAATGGTTTAGGTTAACTTTGTGATTTATGCACTTATGCAACAATGATATGGCTATTATTCATTTCTAAGACGAATAACAATTTGGGTTTTGATTATACTACGATTAACTATTGAGAATTATACTAGAGAACATTAACTAAGAGATTAAAGAGAGTTGAATAATATATAACACAAACATGGGATTCTAACTTCATTAAATACTTCATTCAATAGCCTTTTCGTTCCTAACCTTAGCATGTAATGGTGATGACACTAATCAGATAACACGAAACTGATAAATGCCAACTTTCGTTGTACAAATACCATACTACCAAATATCTACAATAGAGATAGAAGCTGAATAGACACCAATTATATTGAGACCCTATATGTCTATAGAATTTGACAACATAACTGTTTAATGCACAAGTTATCTATCATGATTATATTGGGCAAGTAAGATGGTTAAAATTACCTACGCATCATGCAGATCAATAACACATGAACCTATGCTAGCATGGAAAGTTCTAAACCCTTAAATTCACTTTTGCTTTATTAAAGATTAACACGCTATCTTATAAGTTCGTGAAACTCACAAGACAAATAAGCCCAACCTATACTAGGTTATCATACAATCACAACACACTAAGTCATCGAAATAATTTAACTAAAAAAATCCATAAATAAATCCGCTAGAACTCCACGATAACGATTAGCCCATAATCGGGATCATCATCAACGTGGGTTCCGATAGAAAAACATGGTATAATAAACGTAGTCTTTATTAAACAAATAATAAACAAAGTATGTAATCCAGAGTATTAGGTTCAACAAAACAAGAAACGAGCATCCAAGATTACAACTTAATACAAAGATTCACAAGAATAAACTAGATCTTCTTCACCTTTGTTGAATTGTGCTATAGGTCTTCTTGTCGTCTTCTCCTTAAGCTCCGTTATGAAAAACGTCTTTTTATTGTTTTTAAATAGCAACCCAATTAATCAAAAATCCCAGAAAAACAGTTTTCTAATTGAAACAGGAATCTGGAATTCCGACATGGCGCGGCCGCGCGCTTCACCAGCTCGGGCGCACTGACATTCTTCTTCTCTGGCACGGGCGCGCACTAGTACAGCGCGGGCGCTCCGGTCTTCTGGAAAAACTGAAATTGCCTTCTTTTCTTCATGCGATGAGTTGGTCTTCATGAGCCTTTATTCCTAGGACACCATCCTAACACCATATTAGCATCAAATCAATGCTAATTCACCTGAATTCCAGATTAATGCCTGAAATGCAAAAACACTAGAAAACACATTAAAACACCAACAACTTGAGTACAAATACACCAATCCAAAGCTTAATGGAGCATTATAAAGTGTCATAAATGCCACTCAACAATTGCTAAGGAAAAGTATCTTAGGACTAAGCAAAACAGTGATTCAACCCCGAAGAAGGGAGGACTTGGGAAAAAGTTCACTGAATATGCTAAGTTAAACGCTCCTAGAAACCAGATCTTGATGGTAATCAAGAAAGATAGAGATGTTCGTTGGCTTAAGCCCCTTAAGGCTGATCCTACCAAGCTAGATAAGAGCAAGTATTGCAGATTTTACAAGGATCTTGGTCATGACACCGATGAGTGTAGAAAATTGAAGGATGAAATAGAGTTCCTCATTCGAAAGGAAGGCTGAGCAAGTATACTGGAGATGGAGGAGATAGGAATAACAATGGTAGAAAGAATTTCGATGATCATAAGAGGGATCAAGATGATCAGGGGAGAAATCCCCAGCCCAGGGGACTGGTGATAAATGCAATCTTTGGAGGACCACAACCCCGAGGGTGAGTAATAAATACAAATTTTGGAGGACCAACTGCTACAGGTTCATCCAGAAACTCGAGGAAAGCCTATACGAGAGAAGTTATGCATATTATCGAAGCAGCCCCGAAGAGGGCTAGGACAAGAGTAACAATGATATTCGATGATTTTGATTTAGAGGGTGTCAAATTTCCTCATGAGGATCCTCTGGTCATAACACCGATAATAGGGAACAGTCTAGTAGAAAGAGTCCTTGTAGATAATGGTGCCTCAGTGGACATTTTACTTTATGATACCTTTATAAGGAGGGGTTACAATGATTCTCAATTAACCCCAACTGACATGCCAATATATGGTTTTGCTGGAGTTGAGTGCCCCAGGAAAGGGATAATTAAGTTGCCGGTGACCATAGGTCAGGAACCAAGACAATCAACACAAATGTTAGACTTCGTAGTGGTAAATGCTGGATCAACTTATAATGCAATTATGGGAAGAACGGGAATACATGCTTTCAAGGCAGTCCCTTCTTCTTACCATTCAGTGATGAAGTTTCTCACCCGAAATGGAATTGGAGAAGAAAGTAAAGATCAAAATATGGCAAGGAGTTGTTATGTAGCCTCTCTTAGGGCTGATGGAGTTGGGGGGCAGGTTTTGCCTATTGAAGATCTGGATATTCGCGAGAATGACGGGAAAAGAGGGAAACCAGCAGAAGACTTAGTTCCGATTCCCTTGGCTCCCGAGGATCCTGAGAAAGTAACTTTCATTGGAGCATCATTAGAGGAGCCCCTTAGAGGGAGGATGGTGAAATTTTTACATGAAAATAGTGATGTATTTGCATGGTCAGCAGTTGATATGCCTGGCATAGATCCGAAACTGATCACTCACAAGTTGAACGTGGATCCAAATCGAAAGACTGTGCAGCAAAAGAAAAGAAGTTTTGCTCCAGAGAGGCAGGAAGCTATTACGCAAGAAGTAGAGAAGATCTTAGAGGCTGGTTTTATTGAGGAGATACCGTTTCCAGAATGATTAGCAAACCATGTGATGGTAAAGAAAGCGAATGGATTATGGAGGATGTGTGTGGATTTCACCGATCTAAATGATGCATGCCCAAAGGATTATTTCCCGTTGCCAAGGATATATACATTGATAGTTGCTACTACTGGTCATGAGATGTTGAGTTTTATGGATGGATTCAGTGGATACAATTAGATTAAGATGCATAAGGATGACATCCCAAAGTTGTCATTCATCACTGACTTTGGGGTTTTTTGTTATCTTGTTATGGCGTTTGGCCTTAAGAATGCAGGAGCTACCTATCAAAGGTTAATAAATAAGATTTTCAAGGATCTTATTGGCAAGACTATGGAAGTTAATGTTGATGACATGTTAGTCAAGAGTCTAGTGATGACTGACCATATAAACCATTTGAGGGAAGCTTTTGAGGTCCTGAGATATCACAAAATGATGCTAAATCATGCAAAGTGTGCTTTCGAAGTCGGGTCTGGAAAGTTTTTGGGACTGATGGTCTCCAAGAGAGGAATTGATGCCAATCCTGATAAAATAAAGGCTATCCTAGATATGGAACCACTGTATTCTATAAAGGACGTTCAAAAACTTACTGGAAGAGTTGCAGCTCTAGGATGATTCATCTCCAAATTCGGAGACAAGTGCTTGTCATTCTTTAAATCCTTGAAGAAGGTTAAAGTTTTCGTATAGACTGAGGAAAGCCAGGAGGCGTTTAAAGGATTGAAGAAGTATATGGTTCAAGCCCCGTTGTTGGCCAAACTAGCTCTGAATGAAACTTTATACTTATATTTAGTCATTTCAGAAAATGCCTTGAGCGCTATATTGGTTAAGGAGGAACTTAAAGTCCAAAAACCCAAATATTATGTCAGTAAGATCTTGCACGGAGCTGAGTTAAATTATTCAACTATAGAAAAGGTTGTTTTAGCCCTAGTGATGGTTTCAAGGAAGTTACGTCCTTACTTCCAAGCTCATAAAATTGAAGTGCTAACAAATCAACCCTTGAGAAACATCATTCATAGTCCCAAAGCTAGTGAAAGAATGATTAAATGGGCAATAGAATTGGGAGAATTTGACATCAAGTATAAGTCGCGAATGGCAATAAAAGCCCAGGCGTTAGCTGACTTCGTGGTGGAATGCACCATACCCAACCAAGAAGTCGGGGGGCAAGAAGATACTATACCTCAAGACACAGAAGGTAACAAAGAAGAGGGCGTTAAAGAGAAGGAAAACTGGGCTCTTTATTTTGATGGAGCATCAAAAACAAATTTGAGTGGGGAAGGGCTAGTTTTACAAAACCTAGATGGGTTCTTGATTGAATATGATATAAAGTTAGACTTCCCAACCACAAATAATGAAGCTGAGTATAAAGCTCTGATAGCTGGCCTCGACCTAGTAGGGACATTGAGGGTCAAGAACTTGAAAGTTTGTGCAGATTTAAAGTTGGTCATATCCCAGGTCAAGGGAGAGTTTGAGGTAAGAGATGAAACAATGGCTAGGTATGTCCGCCTAGTAAGGGCTGTGATTACT
Source organism: Apium graveolens (assembly GCF_009905375.1). Lineage (NCBI taxonomy): Eukaryota > Viridiplantae > Streptophyta > Magnoliopsida > Apiales > Apiaceae > Apium > Apium graveolens. Next base: position 176,672,430 of record NC_133654.1, read on the forward strand.
CAGTTCGATGAATGCCATGTTGAACACATTCCAAGGGAGGAAAATGCTAAAGCAGATGCGCTGTCTAAGTTCGCTTCATCAGAGATAGAGAAGAGTTCAGGAAGTGTGTACTTCAGCGTTTTAAAAACACGGAGCATTGATGTTAAGCTTGTAGCCCCAATAGGGCTGGGGACATCATAAATAGATCCTATTAAGGCCCATATTTAAACAGGTTGGCTCCCGAATGATGTGTCTAAAGCCCAAAAGTTAGTCATGCGAGCACTGAGGTATTCCTTGATTGACGGAATTTTGTTTAAAAGATCTTTTGTAGTGCCTTACTTAAGATGCCTCAGGCCAGACGGGGCTCGACTTGCTCTAGAGGAAGTACACGAGGGCATATATGGCCAAGACTTGGGGGGCAGGGCCTTAGCCTAAAAAATCACCCGCTTAGGCTTCTATTGGCCAGAAATGATGGCTGATGCCAAAGAATATGTGAAGTAGTATGATCTTTGTCAAAAATATGCACCAGTTGTTCAACAGCCTCCTGAGATGTTGACTTCTATTTATTCTCCCATCCCTTTTGCTATGTGGGGAATGGATATACTTGGGCCTTTTCCCATGGCCACATCTCAAAGAAAGTTCATGATTGTAGCTATAGACTATTTTACTAAGTGGATTGAAGCTAAACCTTTAGCCAATATCATAACTAAATAGGTTGCACAAATCTTGTGGAAAAATATCATGTGTAGATATGGAATTCTCCATATCCTAGTCACCGATAATGGAACACAGTTCACCAATGATGAATTCAGGAAGTATTGCGAGGATAATGAGATCGAATTGCGGTTTACCTCCGTAGCTCATCCGCAAGCCAATGGGCAAGCGGAAGTGGCAAATCGTATAATTCTAGATGGGCTGAAAAAGAGGATCGAGAAATCCAGGAATAATTGAGTAGATGAAATACTCCCGATACTTTGGGCTTATCAGACTACTTGCAGAGTAACTATGGGAGCAACACCATTCATGATAGCATATAGGGCAGAAGCAATTGTTCCTGTGGAGATATCACACTCGTCTCCCAGAATCCAAGCATACAATGCTGAGAAAAATGAAGAAGGACAAAGGTTAGCCCTGGACTTGATAGATGAGGTACGAGATGCAGTGCATGCAAAGATCATAGAATATCAGAAAATGGCTCTTTTTACTACAACATGAGGGTGAAGGAAAGGTTTTTCAAGCAAGGGGATTTGGTCCTAAGGAAGGTGGAAGCTTCTGGAGTAGGGCAGAAAGGAAAACTCGCCCCAAATTGGGAAGGGCCATACACGGTTAAGAGCGTTCAAGGAAGAGGGTCTTACAAATTAGAGACCATGGATGGGGAAGAAGTACCTCGAACTTGGAATGCACAAAACCTGAAAATTTACTACCTATAGCTAGTACTTACTATAGTGGTAACAAGGTTCAAAAATACCTTGAAGATTTGCTTGCTTAGGATTTATATCTTAGTTTTGGTAGGATTTACATTCTAGTTCATGACTATTAAGGGTTGAACCCATGTTATATAAGGTTTTTGAAAACCAGACTATATTTTTCAGTTGAAATTATTTAAAACTTTGAATATCCAAGTTATGATAATGCTTTGTTTGATTTAGCAAAATTCATGCTTTAATAAGAAAAGGAAGAAAAGTTCAAGAATTCTTCTATTATAGGAATGCATGAGCAGCATTTGCAAGTCTATCGTATCCATATGTTTTTCAGTCTTATTCGTAATGTTCAATGCATGACTTTGTGTAGTTCAAGTTGTTAATCCTCCTCCTTAGAAGTATAACACTTCGAAAATGCTAAGAAACTTAAAGGGAAGGTTATGAAAAAGCAAGGAAAATAGCATAAATAAACCCTGAAGGGTAAGAAGTACAATAAGTTAGTACATAAAAAGCCACAACGGGCCAATAAGAAAAGGAAACAAATCTAGGTCCTCAAATAAATCATCATCATTGTTCCCCCATCAGTAGCAGTAAGAGAGGGAACAAGCTCATCTTCCAATGAAGTAACATCTCGGGGAGGAGAAGTTGTGGCCTCAACAAAAGTAGTGAAAATGAGAGACAAGGGAATAACCTCAAGAGGAGATCCGGACCCATGAACAGGAATAGCAGGCACTAGGTAGGCTTCAAGGGTCACCTCTAGGATCTTCTTTCCAATCTCCTCTACTATCTGCTCCCAGCAGCTGGTGAAGGTCTCAAGAAAATTAGCGTCATACTCAGCATTCAGGACTTCCTGAAAATCCTGAGATGCTTTGTAGTCAGTTATCACCTCAGCTCGAACCCTCTGAGCATCCAGTTCTAGCTTACGAACCTTCTCCTTTTCCTCAGCCAATTCCTTCCCCACCTCACAAAAGCGAGTGAAGTTAGCCTATGAGGCCTTAAGATACCTGTCCCTATCCCTTTCGGCGATAGTCAGGTTATAAAGGGCGGCCTGAAGGTAGGTGTTCATCTGAAAAAATATGTTTAAATACAATAAGTTGTGTGTATAGAATAGTAGAAAGTGCAAACACTTAAAGGGGAAGAAGCTTACTGAAGCTATTGCTTGAGCACCAAGACGCTCAATCTGTAGGTCATCAGAAGACTCTACGATCTCAGCCCTGTCACGAGGCGTAACCACGCTCTTGGACCAAATAGCAGCCACCTCGGAGCTTCCCACGACAGTGTCCCTCCTTTGTAGGCCCCATATCACAGTAAAAGGAGAGGTATCCTCATTAGGCTAAGAGGCCTCTCGGATATGAAAGTTGGAACGGCCTCTTTAACTGTGACTAAGGGCCGTCACCAATCCTAATCCGCTTGTCGCGGTGAGACTCAACTGCGGAGCCCTTAGCAGCATGGGTCTCCCTTTTCCTAAAAATGGTATCCAAAGCTACCCTAGCTGCATAAAGATACAGATATATAAGAAAAAATGACAGAAGTATGAAACTAAATAACGAAGTAAAAAGGGGAAAGAAATACCCTCGGGACCAAGGTCACTTAGATCTAAATTTTGCAAATTGCCCTCTGAAAGGATGAGAGCGCAATGATGCAAGTTATCAGCTGTAATGAGCTTGATGGCCGCATCTTCATCTATTCCCAATTTTAGGTCTCTTAAAGAGTCGTCTATACTTTTTGAGAAATTGGGCCTAAAAAAATGGTCCCAACCCTCCTCGGCATCCAAATACACATAAAACCACTCGCTCTTCCAAGTTAGATACGAGTCAGGATTGGTGCCAGAAACAAAGCAAGAACGGGCCAAGGATCTATGAACTATTTTGACCCATCCTTGGTTCTCAGAAGCATTTACGAATTTAAATAAGTAACGAAAAACACAAACATTGGGCTCAAAACCGTGTTTATGAGATTAGGCCATGTAACAATGAATGAAACGCCAAGAATTGGGCATGAGTTGGGTTGGACAGATACGAGCCTCACCTAAAAGGCGGAAAAGAAAGGGGAGAGGAGGAAGTCGGAAATCGGCATAAAAGGTTTCTTTGTATAAACGAATAGCCCCGGGTTTTGGGTAACAAGCCTTATCATTTGGGTCGGGAGCCTCGACCCTATAAGGAGCGGAAATACCAAATAAACGAGCTATAGTACCTACTTTTTCAGAATCATATTTAGATGGGTAGTTATAAGCATATAAATGAAGCATGTTAGGAAAGGCTTCGTCAAACTTGGTTAAAAGATCCCTGAGAGAAATAACTGAAGAGTGAACTAGATATTTTTTACCTAGGCTGGCCCTAGAGGGACGGGGGGCAGCTTGAGGAACCTGGGAGTGGAATGAGTCAGAGTCCGTCATTAAAATTCTTGCGAAGAGTGCTTGAGAGCCCAGAAAACCCTTAAAGGTGGGGAAGGAGATGAAGATTCAAACAAAATATTCAAAGAAAACCCAGAAGATAGCGAGAGCTACGGCGGAAAAAGAGGCCAAAAATCGCCTTGTGGTGGCAAAGAAGGAGAAAAAATATTATAGAGAGAAAGAAGCCAAAAGAGAATTTTTTGTGAAAGTGAAGTGTGAGAAATGAACTCACACTCCACTCTTTTTATAGCCCTCCATAAGGAAGCTCAACCATTATTGGGCCAAAAGAAATGGGCCTATCAGGGCGGGAAGCCCATATAATTTGAATTTTAGAGTATCCTACCAAATTCGGGAAGGATCTAGAATGTTCTTTGCCAAATAACCTGAATTTTGTAAAAAAACCACAAGGAAAAATATGCGAAGGTCAAACCACGTCTAGGAGACATCATTCCTAGGCGTGGTTAAAACCATGTCTCCTAGGCGGGGGTTACCCACGCCTAGGATATATTGAATGATAAAGGAGGTCAAACCACGTCTAGGAGACGTCATTTCTAGGCGTGGTTAGAACCATGTCTCCTAGGTGGGGGTTACCCACGCCTAGGACATATTGAAGGAATGAAGGTCTAGGAAGCATAATTCCTAGGCGTAGTTTACAAGTTGCTTCCAAGGCGGGGGTGACCCACGCCTAGGATTTGTTGAGACATGAAAGCCAACCACGCCTAGGAGACATAATTCCTAGGCGTGGTTCAAAGTTTGCTTCCTGGGCGGGGGTAACCCATGCCTAGGATTTATGGATGGATGAAAACTAACCACGCCTATGAGACACAATTCCTAGGCGTGGTTCACAAGTTGTCTCCTAGGCGGGGGTGACCCACGCCTAGGAAGTATGGGGAGGAAGCCAACAGCACCTAGGAGACAATGTTCCTAGGCATTATTGGTAACATGTCTCCTAGGCGGGGGTGATCCATGCCTAGGATGCATGGCACCATAAAAGCCCATTTTATGATTATTTAATTAATCAGAAAATGGGCTAAAATCAATAAATTTCCAAAAAATTCCAAAAAATAGGGAAAAATAAGCAATATATCCTAAAAATTCAGGAAAATTAGAAAATAATTTTCAGAAATTATTTATGATAAAATATTCTTGAAAAATCAAAGAAAAAATACATGTGAGTATCAGAATATTCCTGAAAAATAGGGAAAATTCCTGTAAATTAGGGAAAAATCCCAGAAATTATGGGAAAATTCCTGTAAATTAGGAAAAATCCCAAAAGTAAAGGGAAAATTCCTGTAAATTAGGGAAAATCCCAGAAGTTAAGGAAAAATTCCTGTAAATTAGGGAAAAATTTCAGAAATTAAGGGAAAATTCCTTAAAATTACAAAAAAATTTCAGAAAAGAAGGAATAAGGTAAGGAAAGTAATAGGGAGGTTATAAAATAACCCTGAAGCCATGTACAAGGAAAATCATTGTAAATGTGTAGGTCGCTCCAAACTTTACGCAAAAACGATACCTTGTTAGGGAACAAATGAACTTAACTTCTGCGAAATCTCTTACGATTTCCCCGAAGTTGGGCAGAAAATGATAGGGGATGAAATAAACCTTAATTACATCATTAATTAATATTGCATTAATTACATCTTAGACTATAAGGCCCATTAAAGAAGGCCATATGTATGACATTCAAACCAAGAAGGTTAACACATTGATCAGGCCTGATGGAACAAAGAAGGCCCAATAGCCCTGAATATTTATTAAATTCATAATTAATAATTAGGGAGGATTAATAGCTCTTTAAATGAGTCCAAACAGTAGTGTAACTCTACGGGAGATAGCCTAGAAGGCACCTAAACTAACAAGGAGTCCGATTCCTTGATTCTAGGACTTCAAAGTCTATCCAAAGTCTGAGACTTGGTCAACAAGTCTCCTAACCCTAGTCCAATTCAAGGACTCCCAACATCTATAAAAGGGGTCTCACCCCTCCTCTCAGAACTATGTTTTTGGCTTGATTCTCTAATTCGCAGAGATACGTAGGCATCTCGTAAAGGCAGAGTTAAGCTACGAAACATGAGAACAACCATTAAAGGCCTTGAACTCTCGAACCCTAATAATAAATACAACAATTAATACACCCTAGTTTTCTATCCATAACATTATGAATTTAAATTAAATAAGTAATTTATTTTATTTATGATATTAATTAAGTGTAACTTAATTAATTAAATAATAAAATAGATAAATTACTTAAACTAATTCTGAAATAAGTTATTAATTAATTAAGTGTGACTTAATTAAATAATAGATTGGGATTTTGTATTAGTATTAATTATAAATAGATTATATTTAGAAAACTCATTCTTCTCTTTATAAAAACTCTTTGAGGGCTGATTTATATAGAAGGATACATCGTTTACAAAACCCTAGCCGTTGAAGGAGAAAGAGGAAGAGAGGTAAAGATGGTGTTTTTGGGATACGTGGATACCGTAGAGCGTATATCGTGAGAGCGGGATACGTGGTGATTCAACAAAGTTTGGAACTCCATTAATGAACTCTTAAAGTTTCTTTAAGGTAAAGATTCTTAATATGAATTAAATATCTATTTTCGCATGGATCCTGCGTAGGGTTTCGATTTTATTCTGGTTTTAATAAAAATTTAACATCATTTCCGTTGCGTTTATGTGCTCGAAACCCTTCAATGGCCTCAGATCTACTTGCGAAAGCATTTAATTCGTTTATGTTTTTAGTTGTTTTTGATATACAAGCATGTACATGATTTTCCATGTTTTGATGTAGATAAAATATGTTTGTATATGTATGGTTTGAATATACGATATTCATGTGAGTTGTATAATCATATGATGATTATATAATCTGTATGTATACTGATATATTCATGATTTATATTTGTTCTTAATATGAGAATCGTATTAGATATGAATTTTGAATCAGATGTTGCAGATTCTCTGAAATCTGGGTCAGGTGTTCGATTTTCCCGAACAAATACTCTATTAGATAGAAAATCGAGCGTCTAAACAAAACTGATAGCTAAAGCTATCAACGACTCGTCTGTAAGGTGTTTGACGTCGTTTACTGCCTGTATACATCGATTTAATGTCTTCGGAATTTGATTAAGATTTTTGCCACATTTTATTTTTTATGATTAGATCATTATGGGTATGATTTGTTAAGATCAGATTATGTGTTTTAACATGTTCTTAAGTATTAATTGAACATGGTGGATGGTTATGGCTTATAACCTTTAGGTTAATGGTTTTGGTTTTTAAATACAGCTTGCATGTCGTTTGATCTTGTAATTATTAAATCTCGAATGTACCTCGAGTTCTTATTGTAAGTTCATTATATTAGATTTTATATTTCATCCTTGTAATGTACATGAAAACATGAAGAGTTAATGATCAAGGAAGGGCATTCCCACGGAGGCCATCCAAGGAAGCAATACAAGGAAGAGACAACTAAAAAAAGACATGTAATAGTTAGCTTGTATTTATTTTCCACCTTATATTGACCTAGATCTTAGTCATTAGTTTAATGAAGGTCACATAGGATGAATTCATAACCAACCACGTTTACTATATTTCACTTTACATATATATGCTAATATGATGAATGTATGTGTAGAGTAGTTTTATGATGCATGTTTAATTAGATTAAGGATGTATGTATTAGATAAAACACCTATGTCATGCTTGCTAAAAAAGATAAAATATGTAATGATTCAAGATTTTAAAATGAACAAACAATTATGAGATTCTCGTGTTTATGAAACATGAAATAAAATACCTATCTTCTTTATTTCTAACATGGGGCGATTGTGTCAAAAGCGAGTTCACTGAACTGTTGTGACTCCCTCACTACCTGGAAATCAAATCATTGAAGAATATTGATTTAATGTATTTTATTCAAGGAAAAATTAGAAATCTCTTTATTATGGGATCATGAATTTTTTAGAATTAATAAAATGCTAGAGTTAATATTAAGTTCATAAGATGCCTTCCAATGAGTCCAATGCGTTAACCCCTGGATCGATAAATAGTGGGTTCACCAAAGCGAAGTACTCCCATTTATCGTGGGAGATGTGTTGAAGAATATCGATACTTCTTTACTATTAGGTTTGACTTAGCTAAGTTACCACAATAGGATTGTGAACTTAGAGGCATAGAGTATGGCCAGATTTATTAGATAAATATGAACAAATTTTGTTCCACCGAACTATCCAAGAGATATATAGTTGATATAATTGACAAATGTTGTTTACCTAAATAATCATGTTTTAGGAGAAAAACCAAAGTTGACCTAACGCATGGTGAAATATGGATCTTGGCTCACTAGAAAGGATATAGAAGATACTTTTTCCAAATTAATAGTTAGGGATATTTATTTGATAAAAATTGTGGGAGATATATATTATGAATATATATGAATAATTACTTAAACATAATTTAATGATCATCTGTAGAGTAATTCATTTTATGCATTTTAATATTGTAGATATCAAATGACAAATAACACAAATAATTTCTCTATATAATAGTCCTTGAGAAGGACAAGATGACATTAAATAATTTCCTCGACTGACATAGGAACTTGAGGACTGTCCTCGGGTTAAAGGATGTCACTCAAACCCCTCCATTATTTCTTCTAGCTGAGAATGAAACATGTGCTGAACAAAATGCTTACCAGAAACAAATTGATTATGCAACTGATATTTCATGTCTCATTCTTGAAATTATGAATGTTGAGCTTTAGAAGTAACAAGATCATATTGATGCTTATGATGTAATTGAGCACCTTTAAAGGATGTTTGAAGGATTGGCTCATCAGAAAATTTGACAATAATAAGGCACTATACTTTTGCATTAATGGGAGAATGATATCGGTTGTACCACATGTTCTAAATATGATAGGTATACGTACCATGACATTTTGGGTTTCAAGAATGGTCCAGAGACATAGCTTGATTTGATCAAACAATCTTTGAACAACTTCTATTCTCAGTTTGTTAAGAACAAAAGGAATGAGATAGACAAAACACTCACAGAGTTGTTAGGCATGTTTAGGACTATTGAAAACAACACGGTAAAGACATAAACTACGTCCATATTGATGGTGTACATATGGAATGCAAATGGGAAAGGAAAGTGGACAGGAAAGGTAAAGATTTGATCTGATTCAATGCCAAACCAAAGTCCAATACCAATGGGCTTTTGAAGCCTGATAGTGGTGTTGCTAACGGAGATGATTATCACTTATGTGGAAATAACTGGATGATTGGAAGTTAAATTGTCGAGCTGGTTTGGAAGATCTAAAGAAGAAGACCAGCAATGGTCAAGCTTCAAGTATTGGTTTAGAAGTGGAGGAAAAGTTATTGCTCCGGTTGAAGGAACTCGATACCTAATTTTGCCCATAAGGCGAGATTGAGAACTTGATAAATTGGTATTACGTGCCTGGCTTTAGCGGATGTATTATATCAATTTCTTGTCAGGACAAATAAGGTTTTCATTTTAATTAAATAAACGATAGTTGTTTATTCTATTTTATTGATAAGCTTATAATGTTACATAATTATTTAACAAATTATATGTTCTAAGATGACTCAAATCAAACATTACCTCTAGCAGTGTCGTTTATCCATATTAATGAGAAACACATTCATGAGTTATATATAGATGGATACCTGGATAAGTTTGATTTTGAATCATACGGAAGATGTGAATCTTGTCTCATTGGGAAAATGACTAAAGCTTCTTTTACCTGATATGGTGAAATGGACATCGAATGATTAGGACTTAAACATAGTGATGTATGCGGTCCAATGTAGACGATGGCAAGAGGTTGCTTATGAAGAACAAATCTGATTCTTCAGTAGGTATGGATATGTATATCTTATGAAGAATAAATCTGTTTTTTTAAATGTTCAAAGAATGTAAGGTTGAAATAGAAAATCAAACAGGGGAAATATAAAAGTTCTACGATCAGATCGCGGGGGAGAATAGTTAAGCCTCAAATTCAAGAGTTGCAAACTTAATCGTCTATGGGGCGCAATTTTGACTTTTTCTTGGATAAAGGAACAAATTACTCGGTGCAGAGACAGCCATGAGGTTTTTGAAGGAGTGTGATATTGTATCACAACTTATTTCTTATGGAACACCTAAACGGAGTAAATATTATGAGAGGAGAAATCATAACTTGTTGGACGTGGTGCAATCGATGATGTGTCAAGCGAATCTTCCAATCAGTTTTTGGGGTTATGCTCTAGAAACAGATGCATATACACTTAACCGAGTTCCGAAAAAAGCGGTTCAAAAGACTCTATATGAGTTATGGACTGATAAACATCATAGCATGTCATTTATGAAAATTTGGAGGCGTGAAGAGTTTTTAAAACAAAAACATCTGACAAGCTTGAACCACAATTAGATAGATGTTATTTTGAGGGATACCGAAGTGAGACTCAAGGGTATAGTTTTATAATCCTTCTGAGAATAAAGTGTTTGTTGCTTGGACCACTATATTTCTTGAGGGAGAACTACTTTCTAAGAATATCGGTTGGAGGAAAATACATCTCGATTAAGATCGAGAACCACGTTATAATATTGAACCAGAGTTGGAACAAGATCAGGATGTACATCAACATATTGAAAGTAATTTTGTATAGGAAATACTGGTTATTTATAGATCTAGTAGGATTCACCATGAGCCCAGGAGAAATTATGGATGTCTCTTAACTCAAGATAGTGATGTGATGCTTACAGATAATGATGAGACTCCCACCTACCAAGAATTTATAAACAGTCCAGACTCTAAGAGATGGATGGAGGCCATGAAATCCAAAATGGAATCCATGTATCAAAATAAAGTATTGACTTTAGTTGATCCACCGAAAGGGGTAAAACCTATAGGGTGCAAGTGGATTTTCAAGAAGAAAACCGACATGGATGGTCAAGTACAGACCTATAAGGCGCGACTAGTGGCAAAAAGTTCCAAACAAATTCATGGTATACACTATGATGAAACTTTTTCACCAGTTACTATGGTTAAGTCCATCTAGATTTTTCTAGCAATAGCTGATTACTTTGACTAAGATATTTGGAGAATGGATGTCAAAACCACTTTCTTATATGGGTGCCTTGAAAATGATGTATATATAATACAATCTGAGGGTTTTATCGATCCAAGGTTTGCTAAGATGGTCTGTACGTTGCTTCTATCTATTATTTGATTGAATCAAGCCTCGATGAGATGGATATTCATTTTGAAGAGATAGTCAAATAGTTTGGCTTTATTCAAAACAAAGATGAACCATGTGTTTTCAAGAAGGTTAGTGGGAGCCATGTGATATTCTTAGTATTATATGTAGATGACATATAACAAATAGAGAATGACATACCTTCTCTACAGGCTGTTAAGACTTGGTTGAAAAATAGTTTCTCGATGAAAGACTTAGGCTGCTATCTATATATTAGGGATCAAGATCTATAGAGATAGATTGAATAGATTAATCGACCTAGTCCGAGTACATACATTTATAAAGTATTACATCATTTAAGGATGCAGGAGATAAAGAAATGATATGTTTTGATGTCTCATGGGATAGTGATCTCAAAAGATAATTGCCCTCCAAATCATTAGATGATAAGGGTTGTTTGAGAAAGTTCCATATGCTTCAGCAATTGGATCTATAATATGTACAATGATATGTATTTATCCTGATGTTTCGTATCCTTTGAGCATGACAAGAAGATACCAGTCTAATCTAGGTGAGGGTCACTAGATTGTTTTCAAGAATATTCTTAAGTACTTAAAGATGACTACATATTTATTTTTGGTGTATGGAGAAGATAGAGAACTAGTTGTAAAGGGTTACGCTGATGGTCATACTAGTTCCATAAGTATAAGATATATAAGTGATTGGCTCTAGTGCAAGTGGGAGATTGTTAGTGTTTGTGCCCTTGAGACAACACTATGATATTTTAGTTTAAGACATTTAGATTATTAATATTTATGTTCTATCGATTATTTTTTTTAAAATTTATTAATTCTTAATTTATAGCGATATAAATGTTATATTAATAAATGTCCTTGGAATATGATATAAACTTCTATATCTCTAAGTACGTGACTTAAAAATGAGATTACGGAAATGATACCAGTATTCCTAAAGGTCCCTAGTCGAGTATTATTATAGGGGACAATAATAATGCATTAATATTAATGTGTTTGTTGACTACTGATCACATGTCATTGATCATAGGTATGGTTATACCAAAGTAAAAAATACAGGCACATGTATTAGATATATGGTGTAACTTCTGAGAAATATTATGTAATTATTTTTATCAATAAATAATTAATATGTGATTTTATGTGAATTTTGGTGAATTATTTGATAATGGATATTAATATTTGGATTAGATATTTTAATATTTAATTATCCAAAATCAAATATGGAGTGTTTTGGTATTTTTCTGGTAATTTTTGGATTATCATATGATTTTATAAGGATTTATAGAATTAATAATGATTATTTCATGTAATTATAAAATTACTTTTTAGAACCAGAAATCGTCCCACTTCAATCGTTTTTGCATTTTTACAACCCGAAACTCTTCCAAAAACTCCTTTCTAACCTAATCTGGTAATCCTGAACACTTTTCATGTTTTGACTTTTTCGATCCGGGTTACGGTTTGACCTGTACGAGTCCCAGCGTGAAATTTTTGATACGCAAATCATTTTATAGATCGATAAACTCCATATTTTCAAAAGGAGAGATTTTATCACTTTATTTTCGTATAAAGTGTTTTATAGGAAGCTCTGTTTTGATAATTATCCAATTATGGTATTAAAATCGTATCATCTTTATAGTTACTTAGTGGCTAAGTAACCTATTTTCGGATCTGATTTGTAAATGTAATTATTGAATTATTAAGCAAATAAAAGATGTGATGGTTCTGTCAGCTATGTGTTGCTGTATTATTAATTGTTTGTGATTTATTGGATGCGGAGATTAATTTTGTAATCGATTATCGAGCTGTATGAACTTAATTCATTTTTTAAAAGTAATTTTATTGAATATTTATCCTTATAAATGCTAAATTATTTCTAAAATTATTTTTGTTATTCTATAATTTTATTTATTATTTTTAAGGGTTTATAAAATTTAGAAATCAATGTTTTGTTAATTATTTATTTTTAAATGATTTTCTGATTTTAATAAATTGTAAAATCAGTATTTAATTCCAGGTTGCTTCAAAAATCCTAAAAATTTTATTTTGCTGACTTTTGAATATTCTGAGAATTTTGTTATGAAATTTTTAACTTTCAATAAATTCTAGCACGCATCTATTTCGGTAAATGGCAAGAAAATGAGTCAGAAATTAAGTAATAATTAATTAAGGAGATAATAAAAACAAAGCGTATAGGAATTGATGCACGGCCCTGTATTCTTTCTCCTTTTTCTCACGCGCCCCTCTTTTCTCCCTCTTCTCGATCTCCCCCTCTGCTCTCTTCCTCTCTCTCTCTCTCTCTCGGCCCAAATCTCTCCCGATCTCTTTTCTCCCTGTCTCCTTCTCCCTCTCTTCCCTGTGTTTCGGTCGCCGTTTACCGCCGCCGTTTACCGCCGCCGTATTCCTCCAGTAACAACCGCTGTTTCTCTTCTTTTTCTGGCGGAATCGCCGCCCCTACTCCCCTTTCTTTTCGTGTTGTTTATTCGGCTTCTTCCTGTGTATAATTCGTGTGTGGTTGTGTGTGTGTTATTCTTGGTGTGTGTGTGTTTCTATGTGTTCATGTATGTATGGCTGTTCCGTTTTGTTCTTGCTGCCTATTCTTTTCCCGTTGCCACCTCCCGGACTCTGGCGAGGTGAGGCGGCGAGGTTCTGTGCTGCGCGTATGCGTGTGTCGTTGTGGCTGTGGTTCTTGGGTTGGGCCTTCTGTTGGGCGTGGTCGGCCTGTTTGTGTGTGTAGTTATTATTTTGGGATGTTGTAATTCTGATTTTGGTTTCCTTTTTGTGTAGAAAATGTTGATTAATATTTCATGATATTAAAATTTAATGGGCGTGGAAAATGATTTTTATATAATCGGTGAAATTTACGTAGGATGCCCGATATTATGAGAACCCGTGAATTTTACTGCCGTTGACGATGAAATTCGGTGAGTCAACGGTGGACCGTGATGAAATGTTCTGAGTCCTAAATTGATATAAATTATAATTAAATAGAATTAGTTGATAAAAATTAATTGCGAAACAAAAAATGTGAATAATAATAATTAATAACTGAATTGTATCGGTGATTGGGATTGGAATTATGGTTGGTTGTTGTTGTAATTGGATTGTTGTTGTGGATTTGACGTCGAATTGTTTCGACGGGTAGGCCGATAAATAAAGGAGACGCTGCTCGATTTTCGGGAAAATAATTCCAAAAATACGGGAACGTGACCTATAATTATCGGAGATGTCGAATAACCATATACGATTATATTATATAAACTTAATTGTGAATGAGAAAAAATAATATATAAGTAATCGATTACCCAGTTTTTCAAAATGACGAGTATACATATTTTCCGAAAATAAATGTCGAACCGAGTTGTCAAGGTGCAAGTCATAATTGCAATGTGTGTTTCAATAATACCTAAATATACGAGACGGGATATGTGTAACACCCCCAGATCCGGGGTCGGGGATCCGGGTCGTCACGGTCTTTCTTTCCACAATATCACTTCACTTAATTAATAATAAATAACCTTATGCTGTGACCCCACACTAACACACACCACAACCCGTTATAGTCTCAGAGATGAAATTTAAATAAGTACAAGTCTTTGAATCCACAATTTAAAAGTTATTACAACCCAAAATGATTACTTGATAAATTTACAGTTAATTGCCATTATCTGCCACAAGTTATAATTATACATAATTGATTCTCAAAAGTAGATGGTCTGATCTACAATAGATCTACCTCTACAGCTATAGCAGCTACAACATCAACGGGAAGACGCGGGACGCTTCCCACGCGCTTGCGCTGGGTCTGCTGGAGTCTGGCCATCTTTCCTAACTGTTGTTGTGTGATGAAGAAATAAAGCAAGGGTGAGCAGCAAGCCCACCAAAATAATATGTATAATGATTTACAATATATGAGCCTACTCATAATACTCATGAAAGTCTTGGTCAAAAGAAATGAACCAAGTTTGATATCTTAATGCGATGAAGTCGCAAAATATTCAGTATATATACATATATACTTTTCAAAATATTGGAAGTCCTCTTCCATGCATAATATACACAAAGTCCCAGTGTATAACTGTATAAAAAAATATCGTTGCAAGGTGATCTCATATATCTAACCTTGTTTCAACGTTTTTCTGAAAATCTTTGTCATTCATAAGACAATTATTAATTAGATATAAGTTTAAAAGATGAGGTTACCAAATACCCCAATATACCTATATCTTTCCCAATACTACTTGAACTACCACCGTTCAAGTTATAATCAGTTTCAAAAGTTCATCACATAGATGAGACTACAAGACAAGATTTGAATAGATTCAATCTTTGAAATATTATTGAATGAAATAAAGTTACGAGATACTTTATTTAGTCCCGATATATATATATCCACATATATATATCTCATAAACATTTCCTGGAACCTCTGTTATGTAAAGTATGAACAGAGTTTGAAATATCCAATGAATTTTGGAAAGGAAAAGAATTTTGGCATAAACCAGATATCTTGCTGATCAGGCAAAGATACCAATAAGTAACCTTTTCTACTGTAGATGGATGAATTCCTCACCGGTCATCACCCTGGCCGCATTAGGACCTCGCGCTAGACCGTTACCCGGCCCCTCACGCGTTGATGGACTGCCACCCAGCCACTTACACTTTCATAGACCGTACCCCGGCCTGTCGCTTATGCTGACTCAATTAGATGGGCTTACTTCCCGAACATTGGGCAAGTAATCAATTCATTTACCAAAACTGCAACCTCGTTGCGAATATAAAACACACCACAGAGCCGGATTCCCCAGGTTTTGAGCGAGTATTTAAATCCCCTTAAAAAGGAAGATCTTAAATATAAAAATGAGTTTTGGGATCCGCTCTAACTTTTAAAAATCATTTTGAAGACTCGAAAACACTTTAAAGAGTGTTTGGAGTAAAGCTGATTTAATGAAGTAAATCAGTCCCCATATATTAGAAAATATCTGAATATTATTATTTAAATAATATTCCCATAAAGAATAATCTTTATAAAAATAATTGAAGTAGAAGTATTAAAACTTATACTTGAAATAAACATTAAATAACCAAAGATATACTTATATGAAAGTATTATCTTTATTTGAATAATCGAAAATAAGTTTGATTATTAACACTTTATTCTCTAATGAAATAAAGAATATATTTCAGTAATAAGCGGAGTCATAATACCTCGAATGAATATTATAAATAATATTCATTAAATAAAATAAAGGAGTCATACATCCTCAAATGAATATCCAAGTAATATTCAATAAATAATATAAAGGAGTCATAAGTCCTCGAATGAATATTCCAGATAATATTCATTAATAAAATAAAGTTATCGAATAAATCTTATTCAATTAATAGTTTTGAAAACTATAACCATATATATATAAATATATATATATATATATATAAAATCTACTCGGGATCCTCGACTCCCGGTTTTAGAAAATGTTTTCACCTTTGGGTCCCTATACCAAGGGTATATGCAAATTACCGCTATTCTCTAGCATAGGTATTATCAACTGAACCAACAGATATATATGGCAAGAATACGAAACAGGCATGCATATATATACCATATCAGCATGCTTCAATATATCGCAACATTTGCTAATTAACCAACATGCATCTATCGCAAGATAATGCATATACATATATTCATCACAACAACAGTATAACGGGTAGAAAACTTGCCTGAGCGACTTGGGGTGATAAAAGGCTCGGGACGAGTCTGGTAACCTATAAACAACAAGTAAGTTGGGATTAAACCAAAATCACTTGTAAATCTATACTTTAACTAACTTAGACTCTAACGCTTGTTTTGCGCTCACTGATTCGCTTAAGTCACTCGGGTACCCTCGGCTCCACCATTTTTAATAATTTAACCTTTACGAGTTTTAAAGTGATTCCTTCGCGAGTGTCTTACCAACTGCCTAACACACTTACCATAAATGTTTCATACATTAATTAACCCTTTTTGGTCTTTAACCTATGTTTCAAAGTAAGGCGAGGGGAAAAGTTTCGTTCGCGAAACGCCGTTACTTGAAACGGTCGTTTCTCCTAAACCGTGCATCGGAATCGAACGAACTACATATCAAAACGAAGCTCGTAACATGAGCTATCTAAACATGGCAGTGGTCATAATCTAGCAGGGGGTTCTCGGGTCCTAATGCTATGCACAAAAACAGTCCAAAGAAAATCAGACGTTACGACGGCTATATTTACGCGATTTCCAATATTTTAAACCATTCAAACCCATTCCAAATCAACCTCAAATCCAACCTCAAATCCATCATACAACAAACATCCATCCTTATCACATCATAACAACCCCAACCAATTCAATTTAATCATTCATACTTATGCCTAAACTTAACTTTAATCATACTTAAGTTCTTTTAATCAAAACCACAACATTTACCATTCCATTTCGCTACCATTTCAAATCCCAAACTCTAATCACAACAACAAGCTACCATAGCACCCTACTAATCAAAATCATCTTATATTATATAGGAATCTAGGGTTTGGAGATGGTATACCTTCCTTGAAGTGGTGGGAGGAGCTAGGAAGCCTTAAGAAGCTTTGAGAAGTCTTAAGAATGCTTGGATCTTCAAGATAAACAAGAAAAACTTCAAGTTAAAAACTTGAAAACACTATTCATAGTCTTCTTCTTTGATTAAATGAAGAAGATTGAGAAGGAATTAATGGCTTAAACTCATGATATAGTCCTAACTAAGCATGAAGATGATTAGGGAATTTACTCACCAATTTAGGAAGCTTGGATCTTGAATTTTTGAAATTTTTGCCCATTTGCAATAGTAAAAGCCGAGAGCATGATGAACCATGCCTTGGTTTCTTTTTGATTTTGATGAAAATGATTTTGCTTGGCTTGGTTGGCTTGATTTTTGTGTTTGATTTAGTAAATTACCTAGTTGCCCTTGATTTTGTGTGGTTAAAAAGTCACCACATCTCCTTCCTTTCTTGTCATGCCTATGTCACCTTGCACATGTCATAATGCTCCCACTTGTCCACACCTTGTGGTTTGATGATGTCACAATCCCTGGCTTCTTGTACAAGCTTGTCTCTTGGTCACTTATTTGTTTTACGGTTCGCTTATCTTTCGTTCTCGTTTATCGTTTGAGGGATCATACCCGGGATCTTATTACTTAGGTTCCCTTAACCTTTCTCAATATATTATATTCCTTCTATGATCCTCTCTTATAATCCTTTAATTTAAATCCTTTTTATCCTGTTACCTTATACTCAATTCTCTCCGTATCTTGTGGATTTCCGGGAAAAATCAAAGTGTTCGGAATTGGATTCTGACGATCTTTACATACACTTATATACCACATAGAGTACTAATAATATCCCATAAGATCAATAACAGAACCCCTACATAGCGTGGCATGAAAAGTTTTCTCGTTCATCAAAACACTATTCATAAGGGTTTCAAAATTTCTCAAAAATTGGGGTTATTACAGTCTCCCCTCCTTAAAAGGATTCCGTCCCGGAATCAGATAGAAAACAAATGGGGATACTTTCTTAGCATTACACTTTCTAACTCTCGAGTCAATTTTCCCACATTGTGGTTCTACCACCAAACTCTGCCTAGTTTGATAATCCTTCTCCTAAGCACTTGTTCCTTTTCACTCTATAACCCTTCCTGGTTGCTCCATATAGGTTACGTCGGGTTGCATATCTATGCGCTCATATGCCTCTATTTATCTGGCATCTGAATTACACTTCCTTAACATTGATACGTGAAACACGTTACGACCTGCTACATGTTCGGGGTTAGGGCTAGCTCATATGCTAACTTCCCAAACGTCTTAATATATCCAAGGGTCCAACAAATTGTAGACTTAGCTTTACTTTCTTTCCGAACCTCATCAATCCTTTCCAAGGGATACCTATAACATTACTAGGTCCCCTATTTCATACTCTTTATCCTTTCGTGTCAAATCAACATACTTATCATGTCCATCTTGGGCTACTACCAGCCGTCCTCTGATTAGATCTATCATATCCTTGGTCCTTTGGACTACTGCGGGTCCGAGCATCTTGCGCTCTACAACTTCATCCTAACATAAGGGAGATCGACATTGTCTTCCCTCAAGGATCTCATAAGGCGATATCTCGATAATGACATATGATCTATTGTCGTAAGATAACTCAATCCGCATTAAGTGATCATTCCAAATTCTTTCAAGTCTATTACACAGACTCTCATCATAGCTTCTAATCATTAGAACTTTTGCTTCTCAATACCCATTCTTTTCCAGTTCGTAATCGCTATCACCTTCCGTTCCTAATATTATACTGGTTATACTTTTGCTCGTTAGCGTTCTATAACCTTTTAATAACCACGTCAACCTTAGTATCACGAATGTGTTCCCATTCCGCATACTACCACCACTTTATTACTCCTTTTTCAGTTGTTTCTATTTTCCAAAATTTGATCAATCAAATAGAAGTAAAGGAATTTGTTGAGAGATTACTATGATCATGAACACTTGTTATATCGCATAGTTAGTACAGAAGGTGGCCAGCCTTTAGTACTTGACAAGCAATTAAACAATAGCTGGTATCCTACTCGGCTTCTATCACACAGATAGATAGTCATTCGGCAATACCTCCCCTTCTGGAAGGGTTGTTCTTCTCAGCTTACATGAAATGAAAAGAAGAGAAAAGAACGAACTGAAGAGAATTGTATATTCATAAAAAAAATTTTATTGCCATAAAATATTTGGCTTGGAATCTACCTCTGAACTATAGAGGTTTGTCATAGGAGAACAAAATATATACGTATTTATATCAACATCAAGTATTATAGCATCGTATTTCGCATGCCTAAATATTTTTGCCAATCCGTCCATCATTCTGTGGACCCATGCTCTTCCTCGAGCTTATACTCAATCACCTTTGAAATTCCCTCGACATCGAAAATCGAATCTGGAATCTCATTTTATACATCATCGTTAATAGAATTCTATGCTTGCACCGCAACCTTCCTCGTATAATAATACGACTCTCTTTTCATAAGAAAGAATAAATATACAATAGGTAGATACTCTACTTAATTAGTCTATCAATGATAACTTATACCCTACCACGACCCGATTAGTGGTACTCAATCTCAACACCCATTCCAATACAACTCTCATGGTTGTAATCAGCTTACTACTCGCAGAATCATTGCTGCCTTACTATGGTCCACCACTGACCCACTGTAGTCATTCATTTTCCCTGAAGTCTTAATAGCTAACCATACAGAGTCCATACATCTCGTATCAAATCCTTCTAAGGAGGTAACATAATCACCATTCCTGATTCATGAAGAACACTCCTGATCCTGACATACATACATGACATGAAGCAGATAAAATTGCAGAAGAGTTTCAATCAAAACAACGATAGCAGGTTAATACCATTCTAAATCATATGCCTTAAATAGAAGACTTAACTCAAAGGTTCGTCTAGTCCTTTTTGAAACATGGTCCTGGCTTATCTCAAGATAGGACCTTCTAAGATAGATAGCCCGTTCATGGCGATTACACGAATTAAACCTTTACCAACTACTATTACGGTTGGGTATTGCACAGTCATCAGAAGGAATGTCAATCTTCTAAACCATAATACAACCTTCACAGCTTTAACCATCATCACTGTATTCTTTGGCACAAGCGCCTACAATTATCCTTTTACCGTTAAAGTGTCGGCCACCTCTTTGGCCTTTCCTGATAGTAATAGTTCCTTATAATCAATGTCTTTTAACCACCTTCAACTAAATTTTCTACCTCATTTCCATCACAGCTGATGTGAAGAGGTTCTCATTAAAATCTAATGAGTAAAAAAAAATATCACCATTTTTCCATAAGTTATTGCCTCAGTCTTTAGAGGTTAATCACTGTCACGACTGACTCTCAATCATACTTAGAACATCTTTTATCTTAAGTCTTAATTGCCCTGAATAATTTCGACCTTTACTGGTTCGATCCATACTTTCTCGTGGTTTAACACGTGCCCCACTTGGCATCATTATAATTACGTCATATTTCCTTTATCCACATTTCTATTCTTGAGAATTTTGAATATTACCTTTTTCCTTATAAAACCTCTAAGGTTATCCTTCAATCGTTCCTCCTGTATTCCCTAGATACAGGGCATATCATAATACCATTTACTAATAGTAGAACCATTGTCTATATACTTCTGCAAAATTTCTCCACTGATTCTTAAAGGTTGTTGTTACCTTAACCCTTTCCCAATCATACTGTCAAAACTCATAATGTCCCTATTAAGGGTGACATGCCAACCTTTATGCAGTCCCCTAGGATTCATTTTAAGTTACCAATGTTCTATCCTTAATTCCACCTTAAAAAGGTACCTGCATCCTTCCACGAATAAATCAAGTCATATATCCTTGATAGATTATCATATTCATCATTCCCACCTCGATAGTCTATACCTAACTTCATAATAGCATCCTTATTCAAATTGAGGTCAATCCATATGGCCACCAAAAGATAACAACGGTTATCCGCTTGTCTTGCCTAATTTGGTAACGATAACAAGGATGTTTCAGGAAGATATTGGTCGTGTTCAACGTGAACTTCTTCTTAATAATTCCTTATTTACTTTTGTTGTTTATCTCAATAGTCACCTCAATGTTGGGATATCTTTCATACCTGGCGTCTCCCTTTCTGGGTATCAAGCCACCGGTCTTACATTTCACCTTCTTGAAGGTCACTTCCTTCATCCAATTTTTCCTAATTTCTTACTTCCTTATCCCCTTAGTCTATCCGCGTCTCATTATTTATCCTTCGAATTATCTCAAGGTTTCCTCGAATCCTCCCAACTTACAGGGGATAACTATATGTATCTCTTATGCCCTCAACCATTAATTTTAACTTATGGTGAATCACCCTCATCCTGACGAATGCATACTTTTCTATTTCTATTGCTACGAGTCGTTAGGGTTTCCTCATACCCAACTCCCTTATCATACCTCAAACTCTATTGCCGTTATATTCCTTTCCACTTCAATTTCTTTTTTTTTCTTTTTTTTTATTTTCCTTTCTCTTATCATTATTTCATGAACCAATCACAACATAAGTATTGATTTCAAACATCCCGTCATTCCGGATTCGTGTCCTCAAAACGAATCTTGATAACTTTTACAACTTAGATTCCTAATTCATCATACTCGTCTGCCTTTGTTCTGGCTCTAAAGCTTTTACGCTATCTCCATAACCTTGGGAATTACTTTCTCGAAACAATTGATTGAACTTTAATCAGTTTATTATAATCTCTTGCTTCGTGCCTTCCTTGGCCTTTCACCAGCGGGTGGTCTCTCTCTCAGGAGGGTAAGTGACAAAAACAGTCTTTTGTGGTTCATCAATCATTTAGAATCTCAAATGATTCCTATATTTCCTTTAGCCAGGCTCTTGCCTCGACTGGGTCAACTTGTTCCTTAGAACTCAGAGAGCTTAGCGACTTAAGGGTCCTGAAAGAATTTCTCACCGCATTGTTTCCTCGGGGTGGTGGTTGGGGATAATAGTCTAAGTTCTTTTTAGACAGGTCCATGAATTGCCGTATAGGAGTACCGTCTCGGGTCTCCTTTCCTTACTCGACTTTCTGTTACCTTAGTATGAAATGTTTCATCCTACTCCCCATAATTGGGGTCATCTTTTAATTTAAAATCCTCATTTTCCACTCCATTATGTCATGGGTTCCTTCTATCTTGATGGCGACCTCCCTGACTATCACGTTCAGGGTTTGCTCTAAATCTTATTCCTCAAACTATGGCTCTCATCTAAGTTCTCATCCTTACGCTCTTGAACTTTCGGAACCCAAATTCTATAGGAATACCTCATTATTCCCTTATCATCTTTCTCGATATTAATCTTTTATCTAATTGTTGGCTCTCTACCTTCATTCATAACTTTTTCTGGCACAATATGATCTTTTCCAATAATTCGGGCTGTATTGCAATCTCAAACAGCTTTTCGGTACCGGCTCCGGTTACCTTCACTACTATTTCCAAAATCTCTTATAAACTCTCCCAAAGACATTATCATCTTGAGTCTCTCCTTTTTACTAAGGGCATCAGCCACCACATTGGCTTTCCCTCGAATGATAAAGAATCTCCCAATCATTATTCTTGATTAGCTCTAACTGCCTCCTCTGGCATATGTTGAGCTCTTTCTACGCGAAAATGTACTAGAGCACTTATGGCTTAGGTAATTCTCGCACTTCTCTCCATACAAGTAGTGCCTCCAATCTTTAGGGTAAAACTATTGCCACGAGCCTAAGCTCATGAGCGGGGATATCGAATTTCATATTACCTTAATTGTCTTGACATGTACGTGATTACCTTACCGTGCTGCATAAGCACGCACCCTAAACCCTTGTGCGAAGCGTCACTACACTTCACAAAATCTCCTTTTTCATCCGGCAACGCCAGCATAGGGGCCATCACCAACCTCTGCTTCAGTTCTTGAAAACTGTTCTCGCATTTCTCTGTCCATTCGAACTTCTCAGTCTTACGAGTAAGCCGCGTTAAAGGGGCTACTATCTTTACAACTTGAACGAACATCCGGTAGTGACCGGCCAATCCTACCTCTAGTAGTCGACCAAACCATGGTCATCAATTCATCAGTGGTCCTTTATCCAATCCTGTCAGGATCCTCCATGGGATCCTCCTCAACAACTATCCCTTCTAGGACAACATCCTCAACCGCTACATCCTCAATATCAACATCATCCGGTCCCACGTTAGGACGCTCTATCGGATCCATAATCTGATCCCCAATAAATAATAAAATATCATCGCGTTGATGTTCCTCAACTTCAGGGTTCGGAGTCCCGCTACCATATACGATAACGAACTACGCTTCTATCGCTACATTTATAAGGGTTCCCATAAGGGTTTTAACTGTCAGTACTACGTTAGGTAGTCCGACTATGAACTTGGCAAGAGTTCTTATTATCTTAGTGAACTTATTATCTTAACGTCCCATCATCTCTGAGGTTTATAACGCTTAGCTCTGATACCATTTCTGTAACACCCCCAGATCCGGGGTCGGGGATCCGGGTCGTCACGGTCTTTCTTTCCACAATATCACTTCACTTAATTAATAATAAATAACCTTATGCTGTGACCCCACACTAACACACACCACAACCTGTTATAGTCTCAGAGATGAAATTTAAATAAGTACAAGTCTTTGAATCCACAATTTAAAAGTTATTACAACCCAAAATGATTACTTGATAAATTTACAGTTAATTGCCATTATCTGCCACAAGTTATAATTATACATAATTGATTCTCAAAAGTAGATGGTCTGATCTACAATAGATCTACCTCTGCAGCTATAGCAGCTACAACATCAACGGGAAGACGCGGGACGCTTCCCACGCGCTTGCGCTGGGTCTGCTGGAGTCTGGCCATCTTTCCTAACTGTTGTTGTGTGATGAAGAAATAAAGCAAGGGTGAGCAGCAAGCCCACCAAAATAATATGTATAATGATTTACAATATATGAGCCTACTCATAATACTCATGAAAGTCTTGGTCAAAAGAAATGAACCAAGTTTGATATCTTAATGCGATGAAGTCGCAAAATATTCAGTATATATACATATATACTTTTCAAAATATTGGAAGTCCTCTTCCATGCATAATATACACAAAGTCCCAGTGTATAACTGTATAAAAAAATATCGTTGCAAGGTGATCTCATATATCTAACCTTGTTTCAACGTTTTTCTGAAAATCTTTGTCATTCATAAGACAATTATTAATTAGATATAAGTTTAAAAGATGAGGTTACCAAATACCCCAATATACTTATATCTTTCCCAATACTACTTGAACTACCACCGTTCAAGTTATAATCAGTTTCAAAAGTTCATCACATAGATGAGACTACAAGACAAGATTTGAATAGATTCAATCTTTGAAATATTATTGAATGAAATAAAGTTACGAGATACTTTATTTAGTCCCGATATATATATATCCACATATATATATCTCATAAACATTTCCTGGAACCTCTGTTATGTAAAGTATGAACAGAGTTTGAAACATCCAATGAATTTTGGAAAGGAAAAGAATTTTGGCATAAACCAGATATCTTGCTGATCAGGAAAATATACCAATAAGTAACCTTTTCTACTGTAGATGGATGAATTCCTCACCGGTCATCACCCTGGCCGCATTAGGACCTCGCGCTAGACCGTTACCCGGCCCCTCACGCGTTGATGGACTGCCACCCAGCCACTTACACTTTCATAGACCGTACCCCGGCCTGTCGCTTATGCCGACTCAATTAGATGGGCTTACTTCCCGAACATTGGGCAAGTAATCAATTCATTTACCAAAACTGCAACCTCGTTGCGAATATAAAACACACCACAGAGCCGGATTCCCCAGGTTTTGAGCGAGTATTTAAATCCCCTTAAAAAGGAAGATCTTAAATATAAAAATGAGTTTTGGGATCCGCTCTAACTCTTAAAAATCATTTTGAAGACTCGAAAACACTTTAAAGAGTGTTTGGAGTAAAGCTGATTTAATGAAGTAAATCAGTCCCCATATATTAGAAAATATCTGAATATTATTATTTAAATAATATTCCCATAACGAATAATCTTTATAAAAATAATTGAAGTAGAAGTATTAAAACTTATACTTGAAATAAACATTAAATAACCAAAGATATACTTATATGAAAGTATTATCTTTATTTGAATAATCGAAAATAAGTTTGATTATTAACACTTTATTCTCTAATGAAATAAAGAATATATTTCAGTAATAAGCGGAGTCATAATACCTCGAATGAATATTATAAATAATATTCATTAAATAAAATAAAGGAGTCATACATTCTCAAATGAATATCCAAGTAATATTCAATAAATAATATAAAGGAGTCATAAGTTCTCGAATGAATATTCCAGATAATATTCATTAATAAAATAAAGTTATCGAATAAACCTTATTCGATTAATAGTTTTGAAAACTATAACCATATATATATATAAATATATATATATATATATATATATAAAATCTACTCGGGATCCTCGACTCCCGGTTTTAGAAAATGTTTTCACCTTTGGGTCCCTATACCAAGGGTATATGCAAATTACCGCTATTCTCTAGCATAGGTATTATCAACTGAACCAACAGATATATATGGCAAGAATACGAAACAGGCATGCATATATATACCATATCAGCATGCTTCAATATATCGCAACATTTGCTAATTAACCAACATGCATCTATCGCAAGATAATGCATATACATATATTCATCACAACAACAGTATAACGGGTAGAAAACTTGCCTGAGCGACTTGGGGTGATAAAAGGCTCGGGACGAGTCTGGTAACCTATAAACAACAAGTAAGTTGGGATTAAACCAAAATCACTTGTAAATCTATACTTTAACTAACTTAGACTCTAACGCTTGTTTTGCGCTCACTGATTCGCTTAAGTCACTCGGGTACCCTCGGCTCCACCATTTTTAATAATTTAACCTTTACGAGTTTTAAAGTGATTCCTTCGCGAGTGTCTTACCAACTGCCTAACACACTTACCATAAATGTTTCATACATTAATTAACCCTTTTTGGTCTTTAACCTATGTTTCAAAGTAAGGCGAGGGGAAAAGTTTCGTTCGCGAAACGCCGTTACTTGAAACGGTCGTTTCTCCTAAACCGTGCATCGGAATCGAACGAACTACATATCAAAACGAAGCTCGTAACATGAGCTATATAAACATGGCAGTGGTCATAATCTAGCAGGGGGTTCTCGGGTCCTAATGATATGCACAAAAACAGTCCAAAGAAAATCGGACGTTACGACGGCTATGTTTACGCGATTTCCAATATTTTAAACCATTCAAACCCATTCCAAATCAACCTCAAATCCAACCTCAAATCCATCATACAACAAACATACATCCTTATCACATCATAACAACCCCAACCAATTCAATTTAATCATTCATACTTATGCCTAAACTTAACTTTAATCATACTTAAGTTCTTTTAATCAAAACCACAACATTTACCATTCCATTTCGCTACCATTTCAAATCCCAAACTCTAACCACAACAACAAGCTACCATAGCACCCTACTAATCAAAATCATCTTATATTATATAGGAATCTAGGGTTTGGAGATGGTATACCTTCCTTGAAGTGGTGGGAGGAGCTAGGAAGCCTTAAGAAGCTTTGAGAAGTCTTAAGAATGCTTGGATCTTCAAGATAAACAAGAAAAACTTCAAGTTAAAAACTTGAAAACACTATTCATAGTCTTCTTCTTTGATTAAATGAAGAAGATTGAGAAGGAATTAATGGCTTAAACTCATGATATAGTCCTAACTAAGCATGAAGATGATTAGGGAATTTACTCACCAATTTAGGAAGCTTGGATCTTGAATTTTTGAAATTTTTGCCCATTTGCAATAGTAAAAGCCGAGAGCATGATGAACCATGCCTTGGTTTCTTTTTGATTTTGATGAAAATGATTTTGCTTGGCTTGGTTGGCTTGATTTTTGTGTTTGATTTAGTAAATTACCTAGTTGCCCTTGATTTTGTGTGGTTAAAAAGTCACCACATCTCCTTCCTTTCTTGTCATGCCTATGTCACCTTGCACATGTCATAATGCTCCCACTTGTCCACACCTTGTGGTTTGATGATGTCACAATCCCTGGCTTCTTGTACAAGCTTGTCTCTTGGTCACTTATTTATTTTACGGTTCGCTTATCTTTCGTTCTCGTTTATCGTTTGAGGGATCATACCCGGGATCTTATTACTTAGGTTCCCTTAACCTTTCTCAATATATTATATTCCTTCTATGATCCTCTCTTATAATCCTTTAATTTAAATCCTTTTTATCCTGTTACCTTATACTCAATTCTCTCCGTATCTTGTGGATTTCCGGGAAAAATCAAAGTGTTCGGAATTGGATTCTGACGATCTTTACATACACTTATATACCACATAGAGTACTAATAATATCCCATAAGATCAATAACAGAACCCCTACATAGCGTGGCATGAAAAGTTTTCTCGTTCAGCAAAACACTATTCATAAGGGTTTCAAAATTTCTCAAAAATTGGGGTTATTACAATATGAAACCGTATGGGTAGAAGTGATAGAGATTTGATGTTAAGCTTAAGCAATTATCTGAATTAGGGTATTTCAACCCTGTAGGTCCTAGACGGGAACCCGAATATCGACATCGGACTAGGAATGATCTAGTGATTAGACGTTGGGATCAACGAAGTTCTAATCGAAGGGCCTGAGTGTTGGAATCGTATCCAAAATGGAATAGTAGTTTGACGATAAAGCCGAACGATCAATTCGAATCAAAGTCAACTAGTAATAGCGATTAAAGCTTATTGTGGCAAGTATTCCTGATTTTTCTTTTAAAATACTGCAATTATTTCTTCGTTCCTATTCTAAGTTCAGAATAGTTAAATGTTTTACATTTCGCTGCAATTACTCTAATTATGCATGTTCATTTCATTATTGTTCCTATAATTCGATTGCTCTCTTGAGCAAATACCCATTCTTTCGGGTTATTTGCGAACCCTGAATTGGGATGTTTTAAATTCAAAATGATTTGACATCAAAATACTCCACGGGCTGGATAATGATATTGTGGGATTAAGTTTTACTTAATCCTAAGGACCGGGACATGACCGGTGCCTTGAGATGGGCCATAGTGCCTGGGGACCTGACTGGATCTATACAGGTAGGTATAGATCTGCACTGTATCCTGACTAATCAGCAGGATACAGATGTGAACTAGTGTCCAGTCTAATTATTGTTGATCGCCATTAACGGCATTCTTTCTCGAAAGTTTTATGATTCCTAAAACCGGACAAAACCCTGATTCTGGAGAAGAATTTGGGAATCACTTGTCACTTTTGGATTTATAATCAAAGGCTGGTGACAGCCAATGGTCATTCGCTCAACTCTCTCAAATAAATAGAATTGTTTAAAATTGTTTAAAGATTTTTCCGGAAATTTCCTTTGATATTAATGCTTAAAACTCAAATTATATACTTGTTGGGCATTTTTGGCTCACTTTTGCTATGTAAATTCTTATTTCTTCCAGAAGCAGATAAAGATAAAAGTGAATAGATTTTGTTAGACAGTGGAAGTTAAAGAGATCTCCGCTGCGAGAGGACGAAGATGTTAGAAAGATATGACAAAGATGTTAGCATAAAGGTATTTAAACTTGTATTGTAGTTGTTGTGAGTTGCAGAAGGTTAGATTCTTGTTTCATACCATAACCTGTAAACGATCCGGATTCAAGGGTTTAATCGAATATTCTTTCATTTTATGTAAAGATTATTTCGTGACACCAAATCTTGTCCCCGGATTTGGGTTGTTACAAGTTGGTATTAGAGCTACAGGTTATTGGTCACTGAAATAAGAATAGGTGAGGGTAAGATATGAGTGGTAGGCCGTATAAGATAGGAAAGACCCTAGGTATACTCATGTTAAGTTGAGTTGAGTGCGAATTCGGGTTAGCAGATCCGATATAGAATTGGTAAGCCAGGATTGTTGAGGAAAGTGTAAGGCGAATATTGCAACGCTATAGGTATATTGAGTTCTCAAATCCTACAGTAATGAGGAATCAACGGATCGACAGAGACTGGGTATGTTACCCTACTTTTCATGTGATTTGAAGAAAAATGCAATTGAATTTTGTGAGAACTTCTTGAGTTTTGGTATGATTTAACTGAGAATTAAGTAGTAGAACAAGCTCCACGCCGAAGGCAACGAGTTGATGGAAGCTGAAGAAAAACCAACGTTGCACATTTCAGAGGCACCACCGTTGTGAGAAGATTCCTATTACATATCGGGTGTTGTGCGATGAATGATATATACCTTACTAGATATAGGTAAGACTAGCAAGAAGGTGCGACCCTATCTATAGACTAAACATCGAATCACCTGTATGGTTGTAAGCATACCGTCAAGGACGATGACAAGAATGTCAAAGATAATACCAAATGTCAGCATTACGGTAGAATTGCAAATAAAAGGGGATACAACGGTACCTCAAAGTAAATACGAACAGAATTCAAGGAGAAATAGAGAACATACCGAAGTGGAAAGACCCGTACATGGGCATTTCTTTAATTAGATATCTCATTAATGGATCATAAGAATATCAAGTGACTTATATAGTAATGACGACCAAATATTTGATTTTCAAAATTTTAAAATGAGATTTCTGAAAAAGATTTACTTAATAAACTTTCAGAAGATCGTTTACATAAAATGAGTTTTACAATTTGGTTGTCGAGTTACTACTTAAGTTCTTGTTATTATAAATAGAAAATGACTTAAAAAGAAGAATGGATATAGACTCAGTGTTGTTAGTTCGAAGGACCAAGTAGACCCACCAGCAGGAAGAAAAGTTTTCCGTATAAGACGAAAGTAAACTTTGTTTAATAATATCAATAATTCAATCAACATGTTAAAATATTATTTACCTAATTCATGAAATTATTAAAATTTAATAAGATTCGTGATTCGAGCGGTTATAGGGTGAACGAAGAAAATGGAAGAATTTTCCAGATGATTGGAGAAAAATAGTATCCCTATTGAAGGAGTTGAGACATTGCGGGATCAATTGTTATTCTACGCGGCATAGAGGAAATCGGAAGTAATGATTATAAATTTCGGAAGGACGCGATTAAGATCAAATTATTAAAGTATTTGATGTGAAGGCATTTCCAGACATCATTCCGAACCAATGACGTGACTTGAACGGTGAACCTGTATTCGAACGATTCTGAAGGCATACGTAGGTAAAATGTGGAAGGTGATCAACAATGACATTCTTTTTTCTAATACAATAACATATGTTCTTCTTGATTCTTTAATACGTATGAGCTTCTTCTGTTGATAAATCATATTAGGCGAAAATGAAAGAAATTTATTGTATTCCTTCTGAATTGTTTCTTTTCTCAAATTATTAATTCCTGATTGAGACAAATAGTGTTGTGGTATGACGCTTTGTCAAAATGATGAAGAGTCGGGTGGGACGCCACCTAGTCATGTGCAATATGCCATATAGTATGAAAGACTGGCCATCTTGATTACGAATATGGTTGTCTCATTCTTCACTTATTTTTCTTCTTCCTTCAATTTCCTGATTTGCAAATTCTCCCAATCGTTTGTGACATTGTTATTCCTTATTCAGTTTTCAATCAAAATCATATTCATAAACTCTCCTCTTGCGCAGAATCTGTTTTTTGACGATTATAAAAGAGATGGAATAGTCCTGTGTGACAGGTATAATTACTTGTCGAAGGAAGATATGATTGCAAGCCAATAAAATGATGGCCATTTGCGAGCAAGGAAGAATGGATACATCGACAACGTGGTCGTGGTAAAGACATCCAATCTGACAGTTGTTCATGTTATGGGGATCTCATCAGTATGATAGATTACGTTAATGCGATGCACTTCAAATCAGAAAATTTCAACGAGAAATAAATCGTTAGTGAACCGTAAAAAATAAATTAATTACAAAATAAGGAAGTAAAGTTGTGTGCGTCACACAAAGCGAACGAGTGTCGGGATGACAATAAAAGATCAAGGGAATTCTGAACAATGACTCAGGCAAACGGTTAATATGTGAAGCATCCCTTCGTCGCGGGAAGATATTTGTCGTGAAGGTTCAAGATAGAATAAATCTTAAATGTAATCGAATTTCGAACGTGTTCTTCAAGAAATTGTGAAGTTCCCTAACTTGAGTAAATAAGTTATGGTGGATTTAATACTCATAACCAGACCAGTGATGAAAGTTCGATACGGAAACATAAGTGGAGATGAAGGAATAGTGATTCGACTGTGGAATCTTTTAAGAAATAATGATTTGACGACTGAGTTCCACCAGATTGCGACAATAATAATGAAAACCATGCATAGTTAATAAAAGATAAACAGAATAATTAAGAAAATTAAGGGTGTATCATCAATGATAAAGGATTGGATGCGGCATAATTCTTGAAAGTAACTATGCACAATTGGTAATGACAAGAAATAAGTTAAAAGAATCGCGAAATAAAAATCCTTGAAAAATAATGGGATAAATTTTAAGTTCACTAATAACATTTTGTAATATCCTGAAAGAATTGAGGAAGGTATGGCTATATTAATCTTTGTTGGTGTAAGACCTTAGTCCCATTTCAAAAAGATATATGTTATGCCAGTTAATCATACATATGCTGATCAAAATGATATAATCTGAATTATGTTGAATTGATGAATTTGATTGATGGAAATGGGTGGATATGATTGTGGATGATTTGGTTGAGTGATTGTGTCGGCTTGAGTCTGGCTGGTAGTCAATGGTGTAGGGGAAGTGCTGCCCAAATTTTCAGAAATTACCCTACATTAAAGAATGAAGAAGTATATTATTGTTTTTATCGGTACTCCAAATGATTGCGATCTCAGTTCTTGAGAAAGAATGTTATGATCAAACTGACTTTATATAATTGGTCTTTAATTCCAGTTAGCTAATCAACACTTGGCTTAATTGATCAGTTAAAAGAGTTAATTGATTTACTTTATCAACTAATGGTTAGTTAAATGAAGATCGATTCCAATTAGATTAAGTCAAACTCTGACATGATTTTCAGATCCGAAATCAAAGCGATTAGCAATTTGGAGGAAGTAATGGCATTACCAGAAATTGAAAATTTAGTAGAATTAGTGTGATATTACTGCAGACGTGTGCGAGATTTTATCTAGATGAATGGGCCTTTGCGATGAACAAGAAGAGCATTTTCAAAGAACTGAAGATGTAAGAAAAAACAAAGAGATGTTGTCATTTATAGTAGCGTCCTAGGAAGAACTTGGAGGGATACCCATATCGAATGACGATTTAATGGAAACTATCATAAAATAGCGGAAAGCTCGCAAATCCAAGCATCCAATGTAAGACGGAAACTGATGAAGTCCGCATGTGAACTCAAGGAAAAGAGATGTTGACCAACGAGGGAAAGTCAAATACGTGATCCGTGATGAGTTAAGCAAGGCTAAGAGAATAGCTACTGATGAAGTTCGATAATTTTGTTAGTAAAGATTTAAATATTATATATATAAAAGCCTTAATTCCAGTGTGAACTCTAAAAATGACCTATCTAATAATGAATAGATTAATATTACTAAGAAAAAGAAATTCATTATGTTTGAAAGAGATAATGAATAATGAGAATGGAGAAATAATGAAGAAAAGAAGTGAAATCAAAAGGATGATAAAGAAATTTTATAAAATAATCCAGGATATATGCAAGTTGTGAACGTCAGTTGTGCCAGAACTGATAGGAGAATGAGGTAAAACATCGATAATTGGAGATATGAATTCATTCTGAAAATGCGTGTAAACAGGAAAGATTAAACCAAGATATTAGTGGCGAACCGCTAAAGAAGAACGTTATAATGAATCACAAATCGGAATTCTTTAGAATTAAAACAAAGCCCCGAAGATTCTAACGAATGATTTACCAAGGTTACCTCGAAACATATGGTGAAATTTCTCATTGGTTACTGCACAGAGTCGAGTTGGTGTCAAAAGCCCTATATTGTATGACCCAGTAGGAATGAAGTAATGAGTGGAGGAAACTTCAGGAATATGGAATGAAAGAATAATGAAATAAAGAATGTTTCGTGCTATGCACAAAAGAGGTCATGGGAAAAAGAGAATGAAAGTATGAAGTTACGCATCGATTATCAGAAGTTGTAAGTCTGAAAATTAAATGAACATAAAGTACCAGGAGTATATGGATAGTGTAATTGTATTTATTGATAACATCCTCGCCCATTCACGGCCTAAGGCAGACCAAGTTGAACGCCTGAAGATATACATACGAAGGGTTGAAACGTAGCAACTGCATTTTCAGCTTCAAAGGTATGAATTCTGATTATAATTGATTATGAGCTCCAGTTGTGTGGTTAACTACCAAACATGAAAGATCCATTTAAGGAAAGGTGTCTGGAGTAGGAAAGAAAGAGTGAATACCATTAAGATTGCTTGGAAATGGTTAAAGGAATCGAAAAAGTTGGAGATCGAAGATCAAGTTTTGACTCAGTCTCTGGTTTATACTTACTTTGTTGTTAGATATCAAAGGTGGTATTAATATAGATGATTGATGTTGACTTCAATATGGAATGTTGTGAGCATCAAAGTTCATATTGATATCTAATTTCATATGACAACAAAATGAGTATTAATATCAAGATACTGGGTTTTGAATAAAGTTATGATTCATTCCATTCCAAATTAATATTTCCTTTCAGAGAGTAACAGATTCTCACTTGATGAATATACTTGATAGTGATTGAAAAGAAATTGAAGTATACCACAAAGTAGTGAGTTAAATGCAATTGCCAAGATTTTCCTTTAATTTTTAGTTTTGAAGAGATTTGGAACATTTCGAAGCATCAGACGCCATGAGCGCAGTATATCGAGCGCAGATGGATGGAAAATATAAGAGATTGAATACGATTAGAAAACAATCATAAGTCAGGCTAATCGAATAGAAAGAGACATGAGAAATAAAGTTGAACAACCAGTAGGAATGGGAGGCATTCATGACCACGAATTATTAGAATTGCAAATAAAAGAAGGATAGTGTAAATTAAGTAGTCCTTTGAAATAGTGAGATAGATAGAACGATTGTGAATGAGTTGGCCTTGTTGTTACGGGCAAAACGAGTTTATAAGATGTTCAAATGTATATGACTAAAAAGATTAATTTAGCTCCATATGTATAAAATGAAGGTTCAAGTCAGATTGCGTGAGTAACTGATAGATTTGATGACGGTAAGAAACCGTTGAGTTGTGATTAGGTTGATGAGAACTGAGAAATTATAAGAGAGATACTTGGAAATCATCATGGTATGTTCCTTAGCATGATTTCGAGGACAGAATCCTTTTAAGGGGGGAAGGATGTAACGTTTGAGAAATATTATGTAATTATTTTTATCAATAAATAATTAATATGTGATTTTATGTGAATGTTGGTGAATTATATGATAATGGATATTAATATTTAGATGTTTATTTCTGACAAAAATTTAAAAATTTTAATCTTTAATTATCCAAAATAAAATATGGAGTGTTTTGGTATTTTTCTGGTAATTTTTGGATTATCATATGATTTTATAAGGATTTATAGAATTACTAATGATTATTTCACATAATTATAAAATTACTTTTTAGAACTAGAAATCGTCCCACTTCAATCGTTTTTGTATTTTTCACAACCCGAAACTCTTCCGAAAACTTCTTCCTAACCTAATCTGGTAATTTTGAACACTTTTCATGTTTTGACTTTTTCGATCCGGGGTACGGTTTGACCTGTACGAGTCCCGGGGTGAAATTTTTGATACGCAAATCATTTTATAGATCGATAAACTCCATATTTTGAAAAGGCGAGATATTATCACTTTATTTTCGTATAAAGTGTTTTATAGGAAGCTCTGTTTTGATAATTATCCAATTCTTGTACTAAAATCGTATCGTCTTTATAGTTACTTAGTGGCTAAGTAACCTATTTTCGGATCTGATTTGTAAATGTAATTATTGAATTATTACGGAAATAAAAGATGTGTTGGTTCTGTCAGCTATGTGTTGTTGTATTATTAATTGTTTGTGATTTGTTGGATGCGGAGATTAATTTTATAATCGATTATCGAGCTGTATGAACTTAATTCAATTTTTTTAAGTAATTTTATTGAATATATATCCTTATAAATGCTAAAATTGTTTCTAAAATTATTTTTGTTGTTCAATAATTTTATTTATTATTTTTAGGGGTTTATAAAATTTAGAAATCAATATTTTGTTAATTATTTAATTTAAATGATTTTCTGATTTCAATAAATTGTAAAATCGGTATTTAATTCCAGGTTGCTTCAAAATTCTAAAAATTTTATTTTGCTGACTTTTGAATATTCTGAGAATTGTGTTGTGAAATTTTTAACCTTTTGATAAATTCTAACATATAGCTATTTCGTTAAATGGCAATAAAATGAGTCAGAAATTAAGTAATAATTAATTAAGGAGATAATAAAAACAAAGCGAATAGGAATTGATGCACGACCCTGTATTCTTTCTCCTTTTTCTCACGCGCCCCTCTTTTCTCCCTCTTCTCGATCTCTCCCTCTGCTCTCTTCCTCTCTCTCACCCCAAATCTTTCCCGATCTCTTTTCTCCCCGTCTCCTTCTCCCTCTCTTCCCTGTGTTTCGGTCGCCGTTTACCGCTGCCGTATTCCTACGGTAACAACCGCCGTTTCTCTTCTTTTTCCGGCGAAATCGCCTCCCCTACTCCCCTTTCTTTTCCTGTTGTTTATTCGGCTTCTTCCTGTGTATAATTCGTGTGTGGTTGTGTGTATGTTATTCTGGGTGTGTATGTGTTTCTCTATGTTCGTGTATGTGTGGCTATTCCGTTTGGTTCTTGCTGCATGTTTTTTCCCGTTGTCACCTCCCGGACTCCGACGAGGTGAGGCGGCGAGGTTCTGTGCTGCGCGTATGCGCGTGTCGCTGTGGCTGTGGTTCTTGGGTTGGGCCTTCTGTTGGGCCTTCTGTTGGGCGTGGTCGGCCTGTTTGTATGTGCAGTTGTTATGTTGGGATGCTGTAATTCTGATTTTGGTTTCCTTTTTGTGCAAAAAATGTTGATTAATATTTTGTGATATTAAAATTTAATGCGCGTGGAAAATGATTTTTATATTATCGGTGAAATTTACGTAGGATGCCCGGTATTATGAGAACCCGTGAAGTTTACTGCCGTTGACGATGAACTTCGGTGAGTCAACGGTGGACCGTGATGAAATGTTCAGTCCTAAATTGATATAAATTATAATTAAATAGAATTAGTTGATAAAAATTAATTATGAAACAAAAAATGTGAATAATAATAATTAATAACTAAATTGTATCAGTGATTGGGATTGCGAATTGTGGTTGGTTGTTGTAATTGGATTGTTGTTGTGGATTTGACGTCGAATTGTTTCGACGGGTTGGCCGATAAATAAAGGAGACGCTGCCCGATTTTCGGAAAAATAATTCTGAAAATACGGGAACGTAACCTATAATTATCGGAGACGTCGAATAACCATATACGATTATATTATATAAACTTAATTGCGAATGAGACAAAATAATTTATAAGTAATCGATTACCCAGTTTTTCAAAACGACGAGTATACGTATTTTCTGAAAATAAATGTCGAACCGAGTTTTCAAGGTGCAAGTCATAATTGCTATGTGTATTTAAATAATACCTATATACACGAGACAGGATATGAAACCGTATGGGTAGAAGTGATAGAGATTTGATGTTAAGCTTAAGCAATTATCTGAATTAGGGTATTTCAACCCTGTAGATCCTAGACGGGAACCCGAATATCGACATCGGACTAAAAATGATCTAGCGATTAGACGTTAGGATCGACGAAGTTCTAATCGAAGGGCCTGAGTGTTGGAATCGTATCTAAAATGGAATAGTAGTTTGACGATAAAGCCGGACGATCAAGTCGAATCAAAGTCAACTAGTAATAGCGATTAAAGCTTATTGAGGCAAGTATTCTTGATTTTTCTTTCAAAATACTGCAATTATTTCTTTGTTCCTATTCTAAGTTCAGAATAGTTAAATGTGTTACATTTTGCTGCAATTACTCTAATTATGCATGTTCTTTTGATTATTGTTCCTATAATTCGATTGCTCTCTTGAGCAAATACCCATTCTTTCGGGTTATTTGCGAACCCTGAATTGGGATGTTTTGAATTCAAAATAATTTGACATTAAAATACTCCACGGGATGGATAGTGATATTATGGGATTAAGTTTTACTTAATCCTAAGGACCGGGACATGACCGGTGCCTTGAGATGGGCCGTAGTGCCTGGGGACCCGACTGGATCTATACAGGTAGGTATAAATCTGCACTGCATCATGACTGATCAGCAGGATATAGATGCAAACTAGTGTCCAGACTAATTGTTGTTGATCGCCATTAACGACATTCTTTCTCGAAAGTTTTATGATTCCAAAACCGGACAAAACCCTGGTTCTGGAGAAGAATTTGGAAATCGCTTGTCAGTTTTGTATTTATAATCAAAGGCTGGTGACAGCCAATGGTCATTCGCTCAACTCTCTCAAATAAATAGAATTGTTTAAAATTGTTTAAGATTTGTCCGGAAATTTCCTTTGATAATAATTCTTAAAACTCTAGTTATATACTTGCTGGGCATTTTTGGCTCACTCTTGCTTTATAAATTCTTATTTCTTCCAGAAGCAGATAAAGATAAAAGTGAATAGATTTCGTTAGACAGCAGAAGTTAAAGAGATCTCCGTTGCGAGAGGACGAAGATGTTAGAAAGATATGACAAAGATGTTAGCATAAAGGTATTTAAACTTGTATTGTAGTTGTTGTGAGTTGCAGAAGGTTAGATTCTTGTTTCATACCATAACCTCTAAACAATCCGGATTCAAGGGGTTAATCGAATATTCTTTCATTTTATGTAAAGATTGTTTCGTGACACCAAATCTTGACCACGGATTTGGGTTGTTACATATGGTGTTGGATTGACCCGTTGTGAGATACTACATGTTTATAGTGTCATAAGTTATTCTCACAGTGATAATGATATAATGGTCCTTAGAACTGAAGTCATTATATTTCTATACGAGAATTATTATACTTTGATTCCATTAAAAGTTATCCATGATCGGGTAATGATAAAAGTGGACATTGAGTATATTATGAATCGTATAAGAAATATGAATGATCTAGATGAAATTTAAACTTCCTATTTTAGAAGTGATTTTATTGGCCTCTTGTGTGAGCTAGACTATAAAATGTGTGGCCACACTCAAATGTAGATTTGATATGATAGTCTACACATTGATCAAGGAAACTTTGATTAAACTATGATGAGTATGACAAATTACATGCCTCTAGTTTAATCTATAATATATGTTTAAATTGATTATATTATATTGTACATTATCACGAAAGGTTAAATTGAATTACCAATTTAATTATTATTACTTGGGTAATAATGATGTATTACTAAATGTCGCTCATTATTTATAATTTTAATTTGAGATATTAAAATTATTGTCAATGTAATAATAACCTACAGGGTCACACACAACAAACGCTTGAAGGAGAAATAATTTAAATTATGAATTTAAATTAAATAAGTAATTTATTTTATTTATGATGTTAATTAAGTATGACTTGATTTAATTAAATAAATAATATAGAGAAATTACTTAAACTAATTCTAAAATAAGTTATTAATTAATTAAGTGTGACTTAATTAAATAATAAAATGGGATTTCAGATTAGTATTAATTATAATTAGATTATAATTAGAAAACTTATTTTTCTCTCTGTATAAACTCTTTGAGGGCTGATTTATATATAAGCATACATGGTTTACAAAACCCCAGGCATTAATGTAATAACCGGGAATTTTATGTACATATTTTGTGATATAAATGGTAAATATTCTCTGTTTAATTAAATTTAAAATGTGTTACCATGCAACGACCAAAGTATTTTTATAATAATTAATATTTGTTTTAAATGAAATTATATGAATCGATCCGCAATCTGGATGCGTGTCAGGTTACGTTTCTTCCGTGTTACGTGTTAAAGATTGTTTTATGAGTGTTTGTATATATTATATTTGTTTTCGGGATTTGTATTAAATTTAAATATTATTGTGGTTTCCCAAAAGTTATCGAACCGGGACCCGGCCAGGACGTAAAAGCCCACAAAATCCGTACATCTATTTTTATAAAATCAAGGACTCTTCTAACAGTCCGTATTTTCATATTTTTGAAATATACATAATTTTCGGGGAATTTTGACATAAATATTGTAATTCTGTATAAATTATATTTATATAACTTTTCCTCGTAAATTATTTTCTTCGGACTTCGGATTTAAAATTATACGAACAAAAGGATATCGATTTGTGATTTATCGGGATTATTGTTACGAGTATAAATAGCTTCTATATTTATCTGTAAAATTTATAAAAATCAAAAACC
Organism: Apium graveolens; assembly: GCF_009905375.1. Taxonomy (NCBI): domain Eukaryota; kingdom Viridiplantae; phylum Streptophyta; class Magnoliopsida; order Apiales; family Apiaceae; genus Apium; species Apium graveolens. The sequence continues at coordinate 176,712,621 of NC_133654.1, forward strand.
CAAACTGATAAACACAGTTTCTTCTTCTTTATTTGATAAGCCTCGAGAGCATATTTCAAAGAATTTTAATTTCTGATCGAATTATCCATCCGTTTGTGTTGATCTTGGAATTGTATTTGTTAGGAATGTGTTGTGTACTTGATGTTAAGTTAAACAAAACATGTAATATCCGGGATATATCGTGTAATTAGTTTTGTTAATAAATAATTAATATATGTGTTTAGTATCCATTCTGTGAATTAAATTGCTAATTGTTAAATGTGTTTGGATGTTTAAAAATATTATTAATTGAGTATTTTAATTTTTATATGTCCAAAATAAAATATAGATAATTGTCATATCTTCCTAATTATTTTAATGTTGATTTATGGATTTATAAGGATCATATGAAATTTATAAAAAAAAATTCCGAGTATTTAAAATCTATTTTATAAAAACGGGAACCAACCGACGTTATCCGTTGTTGCGTTTTTGGAACCCCAAACTCTTCCGAGAACTCCTTCCTAACCTAATTGTAATATTCCGAGCATATTCCATGTTTCGACTTTTCGATCCGGCGTACGGTTTGTCCTGCGCGGGTCCCGGCGCAACATTTTCGATACAATATTTGTTTCAGTAAATCAATAAAACTCATATTTTCGATAAACGAGAGCTTTTTATTAAACTATCCCAATTATCACCTCGTAGTACGTGTAACCAGGCGCTGAGACCAAGGCCACAGTACAAATTGTACTGATTTGGATAATTATCCCGAAAACCGATACCGTTTGGATCAGTTTTTATAAATAAACGTACCGTTTTATATCCGAAATGATCCAACGGGATACTAATTTTCCGTAATTATAAATAGCCTTTTACAGTATTTTATTTCATATCAAAATCATTTGCAGACAGATAATTATATAATTTTCCAGAGAAAAAACTTATATTCATATAATCTTCCAAGAATCAAACAGCAAAACGAAGGTGTTATTGATCTCTGTTTTCAAAGCTCGAGTACTCAATCCAAAGGTCTTGAGGTGTTCTATCAGATTCTGTGTTCCAAATCACTGCAGAAATCAAGGTTTATTTTCTGAAAATTTATTTATTTTCGAATTATTTTTATTAAAAATATGAATTTTTGTTCGGATGATTGTTTGTATGATTTGATGCTTGCATGTTGTAGAGCTTGTTTTCCTGATGATTTTCATATGTCATACGTCTGATTTGGAGTTCAATAACATGCTCAAAAGTGGATTTAATTTTCAAATTTTAAAATTAGGGTTTATAACCCGTATGAATGTTTTCACTTGAAATTTGGGGGTTTTTGATTTATGGGTTATTAGCTATTGATTTATAGTGGATTGTGTTCCTTATGAAATTTGCAATCGATTGGTATATAGCTCGTTAACAGAGGATTAGTGAATCGAAGGGAGTTGTGTTTTGAAGATTTCTGAAGTTCGCCGAAAACCGACGATGTTCTTGGTCATTTTCCGGCCAGAACAGGGATGATTGATGTGTTTTGATTGCATGAACAAGTTCCTGGTGTTGTGTAGTTATAATCTGGAGGTGTTGGTGGGGTGAGGACGCCGGGATCGTCTTCTCCGGCGAGATAGAAAGTTTTCCGGCGACCCCCCTGTAAAATTGCAGTTTAGTACCTGTAGTTTTGAAAACAATGAAGTTAAGTCCCTGAACTTTCCAGAACTTGCGAATTTTGGATTCCTGTTTTAAAAATATTCAAAAATCATATTTCCTATTTATTTTTATCATAAAAATTCGTTTTAATTTCTCAAAATTCAGAAAATTATTATTTTAATTCTGAAAATTATTTTTAATTCAAAAATAAATCCGAATTAATTAGTTAATTAATTTCAGTTAATTTTAATTGATTAATTGGTCAATTGATTCGAAAATTAATTGATTAATTTATTTAATTAATTATTAATTAATTTTAATTAATTATTTAATTAGATTTAATTATTTAAAAATGATTTAAAAATTTCGAAAAATAGTTTCGAGCTTTAAAATATTAATCTAAATTATTTCCAAGGCTCGATAATTATTATAAAATTGTTTTGAAGCCAGAATTGGCCAACCGAACCCTATTTATTACGCCGAAATCGATCCAATGACCTGTTTTAATTCCGAAAAATATTTTAAGAATCATTTTAAGTACCTGAAAGCCTATTTATGACCTGAGACTTCTTTTTAAATGAGATATCATTTATTATGTGACGTGTTATGTGTTATATGTGACTTGTTGGATTGACTGTCGGTCTATAGATTCGATGTTTACATGTTTATTGCAATCGGTTAATCGGATTTGGGTAAACGAAGGGTAACTAGGAGTATGTGTTGAATAGAATCATATGAGTTGAATATTGATAGATGCTTATGATATGTGAGCAGAAGAGGCAAGACGTAGGAAAGAGAAACAGGTAGTTGAGGAGTAAGACGATTGTGATTGGAAGCGAGTGAAGTGTAGTAAGCTAATACCAGGCAAGTGTTCTGAACTTTCTCGAGATATTGTCGTGATTGATATTCCTGTTTTACATTGCAAGTGCTTTGAAGCACTGAACCCTAAACCTTGACTCCAAGTTATTGATCTTGAGCCGTAAACCTAATTCTTTTTAGACCATCAATTGTTGTTTACCCAAATATGAACCTCAAATATACGATACTACTCCACAAATATATACAAACTACATATCAAACCCTGATCCAGATTGCTTACACATTCAAACCATTGTATTTATGCTTTGAAACACCAAATCCTTGAAACCCTGAAACATTGATTCATTGTTATCCAATTCTTTCATTACCTAGCATCCAAACTTTGAAAATGCTCTTTTGATCCTTATGCAGATTAAAACCATTTCATTATGGAACGTCAAATGTTGTTAATGATTCTGGTTATTGTTTATTATTGCTTATCCTGTTATTATGTTAGAATTGGATTGTTTTTATAAATTGTGGACCAGATTCGTGGTCAGACCATATAATGGTCAAGTTAGGCCAATGTGTGCCTTGGATCCAGCAGTTAGAGCAGTGCTGTGTGCTTTGCTCGGGGTTAGTGTGTGACTGATCCACAGCCTAACCTTGGTTTTTAACATGAAAATATAATATCCAATTCTAAATCATAATCCATTGTTCACTTGATATCATAACCATGTTCACCTGATGATCATTATTCTCAGTTTTGTCATTGTGACTTGCTGAGCTACTTAGCTCATTTATGCGATATTGTTTCTGTTCTTTTCCAGTTAAGAAGGAAGCAGTTGGTACCGAGGATCCCCTGTCCAGCGCGAGAGCTAGGGGTTCAGGTTGATTGAGCTGAGCTAGTAGGCTTCTTTTGGGATAATTTGAGTTTGGAAAAGTTTGTAATAATGTTTAATACTCAGTTATGAGTTTGGAATAGTTGGGATTTGAACGTTTGTAATATAAGTAGGTGTGTTGGGTTGTGTGCATATTTTAACCTATTGCGGTCCGTGGTAGTTGGTAAGTAGGGGCACTGCATATTATTATTATCTTTATTATTGTTATAAGCAGGTTATAAAGAAGGTGTGTGTGTGGACCCCAAACTTCTGACCCGGGTTTGGAGGGCGCCACAGGTTTGGTATCAGAGCTACATGTTATAAGTCACTGACACAAGCCTAGGTTAACGGGAATAGGTAGAGGGTTAGGATTAGAAGTAAGGAATAGAAAGATAGAACGTCGAGAGGTTGAGTGCTTCAGTATTAGTGTAATTCGCGTTATGGTTCGAGATTCTTATATTACTATATGATTTGAGATAGCAGCGATGACCGACTCTTTTATCCCCGTATCAGCTGATCACTTAGAGCCTTCAGTTAGAGTACCGTCTTCGGATCCACATCCTGTTATTCCACCAGTGTTGGCTATACTACCTCCACCTGTGTTGCAGCCCATACCATTGCAGGCTATTCCACCTCCAGGCATGAGGCCACCTATCAGGGGACCCCCACCAGCTGATTCAGATTCCACTGGACATTCAGTTGCGAGTGCCCCATTCCAGTCTACATTGCCCCCAGTTCCTTACTACCGGTATGAGGCTCTTCTATTGGAGCGTGATTTCTTGTTGGCCCAGATCAGAGAGCTACAGCATATCATTAGGACTACTGATGTTGATCGTGGTGTGAGGGAACTTTGAGAGGAGATTCATGTGACACGGAGGGTTCTTGAGGCTAGGCTACATGGAGCTACACTACCTGGCAGAGACCCTGATGCACTAATGGGCTGGGCTACTGAGGTGATGGAGGACTTTGAGAGGCTGGCAGGACCAGAGTTTCCTTGGAGTTGAGTCAGAGATCCAGAGATAGAGATACTGAGCAGTATTGTGATGGTTATATAGTATGTACAGTAGTGTGTAGTGTGTATCAGTAGACTTTTGAGTTGTATTTATAGACTAGTTATGCTGACTAGTGAGTAGGTTGTTGTACCCTTTTGCTTTTACTTCCGAAGCGTCTTTACGCTTGTACTACCTAAAACTTTTGAACTATATATATCAGTACCTTTTTCCTTTCCAGCACTGTCATTTACTTTATTGCACCTATTTTACTTTACCTTATTTATTACACCAGTTATACCCCTGTGATACCATGTACCCTGTTTTTCATAACTGTTTATATTCTGTAAAGAAGCATGCAATTTACTTAGTTATAACTATTTCAAAAAGGAGATATTTCTGTTTTACAAAAATTTTCTTTTCTACAAAGAATTTGGTTTAAAAGCTAAATAAGTTGTTTGATTCTTTACAGAAAAATGCCTCCCAGAAGAAATATCCGCACCAACACCCAGAATGAAGAAACCGACAACAACAATAACAACCAAAATGATACCAACCAGAATGTGAACCCAGGACCCATAGACCAAGCAATAGCCCAGATTCTTCAAATTTTGGCCTAACAAACAGTTCACCTGGCGCAACAACAATAAAGACCGACCAACCCCCAGGTAACTTTCAAAACTTTTCAGGCAGTAAACCCACCAGAATTTAAGGGTTCCTTAGAGTCGATTGAAGCAAATGTTTGGTTAAAGGAAATAGAGAAGGAATTTGCCTTAGTAAAAGTGAAAGAGGAGCAGAAGGTTGAGTTTGCAAGTTACTATCTGAAGAATGAGGCCACCTATTGGTGGGAGATGGTGAAGACATTGGAAGGTACAGATGTTATTACTTGGGAGAAATTTAAGGAATTGTTTTTAGAAAAGTATTTTCCTCAGTTTGTCCAAGATCAGATGGAGCTGAAGTTTTTAGAATTAAAGCAAGGGAACATGTCGGTGGTAGATTATGAGAGTAAGTTTGAGGAATTGTCAAGGTATGTGCCGTCGTATGTGGATACCGACAGGAAGAAGGCTAAGAGTTTCCAGCAAGGTTTGAAACCATGGATCAGAGGGAAGGTAGCCATTTTTGAATTGGATACCTATGCAGGAGTGGTATAGAAGGCTATGATCGCGGAGACAGAGAGTGAGATGTCACAGAAGGAGAAGGAAAACAAGAAAAGGAAATTTGAAGGGAATGAGGGTCAGTCACAACCAGGGAAGTTTCCAAATTTTAAGAAGGGCAAATTTCAGCCAGGAAGAAATTTTAAATTCAAGAGACATAATGCAGGCGACGGAGGCCAGGGCAACCGTCCAGTTAACGCGAATCATCCGAATCAGTTGAGATTAACTTTTCCAGATTGTCAAGTATGTGGGAAGAAGCATGGGGGAGTTTGTAATAAGTTGAATGTAGTTTGTTTCAAGTGCAACCAGAAAGGGCTCTATTCGAGGGAGTGCCGAAATCAGCCAGCAAGAGAGCCAGCAAATAAGGATCAGCCTATCCGGAATCCAGCAGTAAAGGTTCCAACCATTGGATTTACGTGCTTTAAATGTGGGAAACCAGGACATATAGCCAGGGATTGTAAGACACCAGCCCCAGTCAGTAATGCATTGAGGATTATGGGATCTACCCCAGCAGTGAATGAGACTCCAAGGGCTAGAGTTCTTGACATGTCTGTGAAGGATGCTATCCAGGATACGGATGTCTTGGCAGGTACGGTTAATGTGAATTCTTTATGTGCCAAAGTGTTAATAGATTCGGGAGCAACTCGGTCGTTTATTTCACAAGATTTTGTTAGTAAGTTAAATTGTCCAGTTGAGTATTTAAATGAAATAATGACTGTGGAATTGGCAAATCAAGAACGTTTATCTGTTAATCAAGTTTGTGGGAATTGTGAGATTGAGATTTCAGGTAGTAAGTTTTGTGTAGATTTGATATCATTTAAGTTAGGGGAATTTGACGTTATATTAGGGATGTATTGGTTATCTAAGCGCGATGCCCAGATAGATTGTCGAAATAAGAAGGTAATGGTGAAGACGCCAGACAAAAGAATAATAACTTTCAAGGGCCAGAAGAAGGTAAAGAAGTTCTTAACAATGATTCAAGCCAAGAAATTATTACGACAAGGATGCGAGCATTTCGTAGCATATGTGATTGACAGAAGTCAGGAACCAGCAAAACTTGAAGATATTCCAGTAGTGAATGAATTTCCAGACGTGTTTCCCGACGAGTTACCAGGACTTCCTCCAGACAGAAAAATTGAGTTTGCAATCGACTTAGCACCTGGAACAGAACTGGTAGCCAAAGCCCCGTATAGAATGGCGCCCGTTGAAATGAAAGAGCTAGCAAAGCAATTACAAGAGCTGTTAGAGAAAGGAGTAATCAGACCTAGTGTATCCCCGTGGGGAGCCCCGGTTTTATTTTTCAAGAAGAAAGATGGAAGCATAAGACTGTGTATCGACTATAGGGAGCTCAACAAGCTTAAAATCAAGAACAAGTATCCGTTACCCAGAATTGACGATTTGTTTGATCAATTGAAGGGAGCCAAGTTTTTCTCCAAAATTGATTTAAGATAGGGATATCATCAAGTGAAGATCAAGCCAGAAGATATACCAAAGACAGCTTTTAGAACAAGGTATGGATATTACAAATTTCTAGTGATGTCTTTTGGATTGACCAATGCCCCGACAGCGTTTATGGACTTGATGAATAGAATTTTTAAGGAATATTTGGACAAGTTCGTTATTGTGTTTATAAACGATATTTTAATTTATTCAAAAACGGAAGAGGATCATGCGAAACATTTGAGAACAACCATGGAGATTTTAAGGAAAAAGAAGTTATATGCTAAATTCTCGAAGTACGAGTTTTGGCTACAGGAAGCTCAGTTCTTAGGACACATAGTCAGTAATAAAGGGATCAAAGTGGACCCAGCAAAGATCGAGGCAATTACAAATTGGGAAAGACCGAGAACACCCACCGAGGTAAGAAGTTTCTTGGGATTAGCGGGATATTATCGTCGGTTTGTTTAAAAAATTTCAAGGATTGCAACATCATTGACAAAGCTTACACGGAAGAATGAAAAGTTTATATGGAACAACAAGTGCGAAGAAAGTTTTCAGGAATTAAAGCGAAGATTAATCACGGCACCTGTTTTATCACTTCCAGACGATCAAGGGAATTTCGTAATTTATAGCGATGCTTCTCACAAAGGACTAGGATGTGTTTTAATGCAGCACGATAAGGTGATTGCGTATGCGTCAAGGCAATTAAAACCACACGAACAGAAGTATCCTACTCATGATTTGGAGCTAGCAGCCATAGTTTTCGCTTTGAAGATTTGGAGACATTATCTGTATGGAGAAAAGTGCGAGATTTTCACGGATCACAAAAGCTTAAAGTACATATTCACACAGAAGGAACTTAATATGAGGCAAAGGAGATGGTTAGAATTGATCAAGGATTACGACTGTTCGATTAATTATCATGCCGTTAAAGCAAACGTTGTAGCAGACGCGTTAAGTCGGAAGGAAAAGTTAAATGTGTTATCGATACCTGAAGAGATATATAAGAAATTTCAGAAACTGGAATTGGAGATTAAAGTTTGCAAGCCTAATGAAGCAAAAGTGTACAGTATGACTTTTCAGCCGGAGTTGCTAGAGAAAATAAAGAGGTGTCAGGAAGATGTAATGGATCAAGATATAAATCGTTTTGTAGGTGAGGAATTGTGCACGCAGAAGGATCAAGGTATTCTTAGGTTTTCTTCAAGAATTTGGATTCCACCAGTGACAGAGCTGAAGAATGAAATTTTACAGGAAGCACATAATTCAAGATATTCCATCCATCCAGGAAGTACCAAGATGTACAGAGATTTAAAAGAGAATTATTGGTGGCCAGATATGAAGAGGGAAATTGCGGAATGGGTTAGCAGATGTTATACATGTAAAAGAGTTAAAGCCGAACATCAAAGACCAAGTGGATTGCTACAACCATTGGAGATTCCAGAGTGGAAGTGGGAACATATTGCCATGGATTTCATAGTTGGATTACCAAGGAAAAGGGCTAATCATGACGCCATTTGGGTTATAGTGGATAGACTTACCAAATCAGCTCATTTTCTGCCTATAAATGAAAGATTTTCACTCGACAAATTGGTCCATATGTACCTGAAGGAAATTGTAGTTCGTCATGGAGTTCCTGTGTCTATCGTATCTGATCGAGACCCAAGGTTTAATTTAAGATTTTGGAAAAGTTTTCAAGAATGTTTGGGAACGAGATTAGATATGAGTACGTCTTATCACCCCCAGACGGACGACCAAAGTGAAAGAACGATCCAGACAATCGAGGACATGTTACGTGTTTGTGCTATTGATTTTAAAGGAAGTTGGGACGAGCATTTACCACTGGTAAAGTTTGCTTATAACAACAGTTATCATGCCAGTATTGGGATTCCACCCTATGAAGCCCTTTATGGACGTAAATGTAGATCTCCAGTGCATTGGGACGAAGTAGGAGAACGCAAAATACTTGGACCTGAATTGGTGCAGCAGACAAAGGAAGTTGTTGAAGTAATCCAGAAAAGATTGATAGCAGCACAAGACCGTCAAAGGAAATATGCAGACCAGTCAAGGAAAAACATGGAATTTGAAGAAGGAAGCTTGGTATTATTGAAAGTATCACCGTGGAAAGGACTAACGAGGTTTGGAAATAAAGGAAAGCTGAGCCCAAGATATGTCGGACCTTTTGAGATTCTAAAACGCGTTGGCAAAATAGCTTACGAGTTGGCGTTACCTCCGCACATGGAGCACATTCACAATGTTTTTCACGTGTCTATGCTTAAGAAGTATAATCCAGACTCCAGGCATATAATAGAATATGAGCCAATAGAGCTTCAGGCAGATTTGTTATATATAGAGAGTCCGATAGAGATCTTAGAGAAAAGAGAGAACGTATTGAGGAATAAAGTGGTAAAGCTAGTAAGAGTATTATGGAGAAACCCAAAGGTTGAAGAGTCAACCTGGGAGTTAGAAAGTGATATGAGATAAAAGTACCCTCATTTGTTTTCTTACGAGATTCTGAGGACAGAATTCTTTTAAGGGGGGAAGGATGTAATATCCGGGATATATCGTGTAATTAGTTTTGTTAATAAATAATTAATATATGTGTTTAGTATCCATTCTGTAAATTAAATTGCTAAGTGTTAAATGTGTTTGGATGTTTAAAAATATTATTAATTGAGTATTTTAATTTTTATATGTCCAAAATAAAATATAGATAATTGTCATATCTTCCTAATTATTTTTATGTTGATTTATGGATTTATAAGGATCATATGAAATTTATAAAAAAAAGTCCGAGTATTTAAAATCTATTTTATAAAAATGGGAACCAACCGACGTTATCCGTTGTTGCATTTTTGGAACCCGAAACTCTTTCGAGAACTCCTTCCTAACCTAATTGTAATATTCCGAGCATATTCCATGTTTCGACTTTTTCGATCAGGCGTACGTTTGTCCTGTGCAGGTCCCGACGCAACATTTTCGATACAATATTCATTTCGGTAAATCAATAAAACTTGTATTTTTGATAAACGAGATCTTTTTATTAAACTATCCCAATTATCACCTCGTAGTACATGTAACCAGGCGCTGAGACCAAGACCGCAGTACAAATTGTAATGATTTGGATAATTATCCTGAAAACCGATACCGTTTGGATCAGTTTTTATAAATAAACGTACCGTTTTATATCCGGAATGATCCAACGTGATACTAATTTTCCGAAATTATAAATAGCCTTTTTCCGTATTTTATTTCGTATCAAAATCATTTGTAGACAGATAATTATATAATTTTCCAAAGAAAAACCTTATATTCATATAATCTTCCAAGAATCAAACAGCAAAACGAAGGTGTTATTGATCTCTGTTTTCAAAGCTCGAGTACTCAATCCAAAGGTCTTGAGGTGTTCTATCAGATTCTGTGTTCCAAATCACTGCAGAAATCAAGGTTTATTTTCTGAAAATTCATTTATTTTCGAATTATTTTTATTAAAAATATGAATTTTTGTTTGGATGATTGTTTGTATGATTTGATGCTTGCATGTTGTAGAGCTTATTTTCCTGATGATTTTCATATGTCATACGTCTGATTTGGAGTTCAATAACATGCTCAAAAGTGGGTTTAATTTTCAAATTTTGAAATTAGGGTTTATAACCCGTATGAATGTTTTCACTTGAAATTTGGGGGTTTTTGATTTAGGGGTTATTAGCTGTTGATTTATAGTGGATTGTGTTCCTTATGAAATTTGCAATCGATTGGTATATAGCTCGTTAACAGAGGATTAGTGAATCGAAGGGAGTTTTGTTTTGAAGATTTCCGAAGTTCGCTGGAAATCGGCGATGTTCTTGGTCATTTTCCGGCCAGAACAAGGATGATTGATGTGTTTTGATTGCATGAACAAGTTCCTGCTGTTGTGTAGTTTTGATCTGGAGGTGTTGGTGGGGTGAGGACGCCGGGATCGTCTTCTCCGGCGAGATAGAACGTTTTCCGGCGACCCCCTGTAAAATTCCTGTTTTAAAAATATTCAAAAATCATATTTCCTATTTATTTTTATTATAAATATTCGTTTTAATTTCTGAAAATTCTGAAAATTATTATTTTAATTCCGAAAATTATTTTTAATTCAAAAATAAATCCAAATTAATTAGTTAAATAATTTCAGTTAATTTTTAATTGATTAATTGGTCAATTAATTCGAAAATTAATTGATTAATTGATTTAATTAATTATGAATTGATTTTAATAATTATTTAATTAGATTTAATTATTTAAAAATGATTTAAAAATTCTGAAAAATAGTTTCGAGCTTTAAAATATTAATCTAAATTATTTCCAAGGCTCGATAATTATTATAAAATTATTTTGAAGCCATAATTGGCCAACTGAACCCTATTTATTACGCCGAAATCGATCCAACGACCCGTTTTAATTCCGGAAAATGTTTTAAAAATCATTTTAAGTACCCGAAAGCCTATTTATGACCCGAGACTTCTTTATAAATGAGATATCATTGATTATGTGACGTGTTATGTGTTATATGTGACTTGTTGGATTGACTGTCGGTCTGTAGATTCGATATTTACATGTTTATTACAATCCGTTAATCGGATTTGGGTAAAACGAAGGGTAACTAGGAGTATGTGTTGAATAGAATCATATGAGTTAAATATTGATAGATGCTTATGATATGTGAGCAGAAGATGCAAGACGTAGGAAAGAAAAACAGGTAGTTGAGGAGTAAGACGGTTGTGATTGGAAGCGAGTGCAGTGTAGTAAGCTAATACCAGGCAAGTGTTCTGAACTTTCTCGAGATATTGTCGTGATTGATATTCCTGTTTTACATTGCAAGTGCTTTGAAGCACTGAACCCTAAACCTTGACTCCAAGTTATTGATCTTGAGCCGTAAACCTGATTCTTTTTAGACCATCAATTGTTGTTTACCCAAATATGAACTTCAAATATACGATACTACTCCACAAATATATACAAACTACATATCAAACCCTGATCCAGATTGCTTACACATTCAAACCATTGTATTTATGCTTTGAAAGACCAAATCCTTGAAACCCTGAAACATTGATTCATTGTTATCCAATTCTTTCATTACCTAGCATCCAAACTTTGAAAATGCTCTTTTGATCCTTATGCAGATTAAAACCATTTCATTATGTAACGTCAAATGTTGTTAATGATTCTGGTTATTGTTTATTATTGCTTATCCTATTATTATGTTAGAATTGGATTGTTTTTATAAAATTGCGGACCAGATTCGTGGTCAGACCATATAATGGTCAAGTTAGGCCAATGTGTGCCTTGGATCCAGTAGTGAGAGCAGTGTTGTGTGCTTTGCTCGGGGTTAGTGCGTGACTGATCAGCAGCCTAACCTTGGTTTTTAACATGAAAATATAATATCCAATTCTAAATTATAATCCATTATTCACTTGATATCATAACCATGTTCACCTGATGATCATTATTCTCAGTTCTGTCATTGTGACTTCCTGAGCTAGTTAGCTCATTTGTGTGATATTGTTTCTGTTCTTTTCCAGTTAAGAAGGAACCGGTTGGTACCGAGGATCCCTAGTCCAGCGCGAGAGCTAGGGGTTCAGGTTGATTGAGCAGAGCTAGTAGGCTTCTTTTGGGATAATTTAAGTTTGTAAAAGTTTGTAATAATGTTTAATACTCAGTTATGAGTTTGGAATAGTTGGGATATGAACGTTTGTAATATAAGTAGGTGTGTTGGCTTGTGTGCATACTTTAACCTGTTGCGGTCCGTGGTATTTGGTAAGTAGGGTCACTGCATATTATTATTATCTTTATTATTGTTATAAGCAGGTTATAAAGAAGGTGAGTGTGTGGACCCCAAACTTCTGACCGGGGTTTGGAGGGCGCCACAAAACACCTTAGTAGATTTAATTTAGTGTACTTTGTAACTTTCAACGGATGATCACTTTAACATCTATTGAGAGAGTAGCCTATGTATCAATAAGTCTTGTAACATATTTATGATAAGTGGCATTTTATACCAGTTAGAGCGTCTCATAACGGCTTCAATTGATGTCTTGAACTCGAGTATTTTGTGTGTTTAATGCATTTTTGAGTATTTTTGCATTTCAGGGTGTAACTTGCTTTGATAGGAGGATTTCATCAAAAATAAGCCTTAGGAAGTGCTTGGAATTAGTCTCGGGGAGTTGAGCGAAGAATTCAGCAAAATCAGAAGCAAAAATTAGATTTTTCCAGAAGGCTTGCAGGCGCCCTCCTGGAAGGAGCAGGTGACCGCCTGGTAGCAGGCGCCCGCCTGCAAGAAGGAGGCGGGCGCCTGTGTGCGGGAAATTAAATTTTGGATTTTATAATTCGAGTATAATTGGGCTTCTGTTGGCGCTGGTTTTTGTGGACTCTTATATAAACCTATTAGGGAGACATTTTCAACAACAAGCAACAAGGAGAGAAGATTAAGAAGACCGTTTTAGCACGCAACAACGAAGAAGAGGAAGCATACGTTTATCTTGTGATTCTTTTAATTCGTTGTAATAGTGGATGCTAGTTTTCTTTACTCTTTGAACCTTAATACTCTTGTGACGTACTCTGTTTTTATTAAGTATTTTTATTAGTTTATATCGTTGTGTTATTATCATGTTTTCATATGAACCCATGGTGACGATGAGTTTTATCATGGGCTAATCGTGATCATGGGATCATAGCGGATTCATAATGGATTTCTTTAGTTAATTTTTTAATACCTTGGTATGTGGTGATTGTATGATATCTAGCATAGGTTGTACTTATTCGTCTTATGTGTGTCGCGAACATATAAGATAGTTTGTTAATTTCTTGTGAAGCGACAGTGAATCTTGAGATTTAGAACTTGCCATGCTAGCATAGGTTCATGTTTTGTATGCATGATTAGTGGGTAACTCTAACCATTTTACTTGCCCTGTGTAATCATAGTGAATAACTTGCGCTTAAATCGTTATGCTGTCAAATTCTGTATACATATAGGGTCTCAACATAATTGATGCATACTCAACTTCAATCTTGATTGTGGATGCTTGGTAGAATGGTATTCGTACAACAATAACTATTGAATGAAGTAGGAATGAAGTTATGGTCTCATGTGTGTTTAATATTGATAATTTAAGTGTTTAATTCTCGTAGTTAATATTAGTTAATCAACCTTAATTATTATTGTCTTGACATTGAAGAGTAATCATACATTGGTGAGTAAGTGTTAATTAAATATAATTAATCAGAGTCTCTGTTGGAACGAACTAGAAATCATTCTATATTACTTGCGAACGCGTATACTTGCGTGATTTATTTAGCGCATGCTTTGTGCCTAACAAGTTTTTGGCGCCGCTGCCGTGGACTCAGTGTTAATTTTTTTAGTTTATGGACTTGCCATCAGTGGTCATTAGGATTCATTGATTAAGACTTGTTACTTACTGCTTCCGGTTGTGTTTCAGGTACTCTAGCGAGTGTTTATGCAAATACGTTATCGCACCCGCAAGAGAAATCTAGATACGGCTGAGGAGACAGATACAACTCTTGACTTTCCGGAGAAGATAGTTCTTGAAGATTCGGATAAAGAGAGTGAAAAGAAAGAACCTGTAACAATGGGTGATCATATAGTTCAAGCTAATCCAGCTCTTATGGACTTTTCTCGGCCTAAAATTGATGACATTCAGTCAAGCATCATTCATCCGGCTATTCAGGCCAATACTTTTAAAATCAAGCCGGGCACTATTCAGATCGTGCAGAATTCTATTTCTTTCGGAGGTGCTGCGACTGAAGATCCCAACATGCATATTAGGAATTTTGTCGAGATCTGTAGTACTTTCAAATATAATGGTGTTACTGATGAGGCTATCAAGATGAGGCTTTTCCCATTCTCTCTGAGGGATAAATCTAAGGAATGGTTACATTCTTTACCAGCTGGGTTCATCACTACTTGGGAAGATCTTGAGCAAAAGTTTCTGGTGAAGTTCTATCCAATGGCCAAGACTGCAGCTATGAGGAGTGCTCTTACTTAGTTTGCGCAGAAACAAGGAGAATCTATGTGCGAAGCTTGGGAGCGCTACAAGGAGATGTTGAGAAACTGTCCATATCATGGTATGCCTGACTGGATGGTGATCACTGGTTTCTACAATGGTTTGGGGGCCCAATCTACGCCCATGCTAGATGCAGCTTCTGGAGGCGCTTTATGGGCCAAAAGCTATACCGAGGCCTATAATCTCATTAAAACTATGGCTGCAAATGAGTATCAAAACCCAACTCAAAGGATGATGCCTGGGAAGGTAGCAGGTATTCTGGAAGTTGATGCAGCTACAGCTATTGCAGCGCAGCTCCAAGCGCTGTCTATGAAGGTCGATTCTTTAGCCAACTATGGAGTCAATCAAATAGCTATTGTCTGTGAGCTTTGTGTAGGCTCTCATGCTACGGATCAGTGTTCTCTTTAATGAATCTGTTCAGTATGTGAACAATTATCAACGACTGCAGTAGCCTGTGCCCGCTACTTACCATCCTAATAACAGAAATCATCCCAATTTCAGTTGGAGCAATAATCAGAATGCTGTTCAGCAACCATATCAGCAAGCTGCAAGTAAATAGTTTAATCCACCTGAATTCCAGCAACCTCAGCAATATGCTCAAAGGCAATCATATCCTAAACAAGGAGGTGTTGCTCCACCTTCTAGTGCTGATTTTGAGGAGTTAAAGATGTTGTACAAAAGTCAGGCTATTTCTATCAAGACCTTGGAAAATCAAATTGGACAAATAGCCAATGCCTTGCTCAATCGTCAACCTAGCACACTTCTCAGCGATACTGAAGTGCCAGGCAGGAAGGAAGCTGAAGAGCAAGTCAAAGCTGTCACCTTAAGGTCTGGAAAAGTTGCTGATGCTGAAAAAGCAAAAGATGGAGAAACTGAAGTTATAGATGAACAAGAAAAGCAAAAGGAGAAAGAGGGGGAACCAAGGAAGACTATTGTTGAACACACTCTGCCTGAGGGTAATACAGGGGAGAAACAGCTCTATCATCCACCACCTTTTCCTAAGAGATTGCAAAAACAAAAGTTGGACAAGCAATTTGGTAAGTTTCTGGAGGTGTTCAAGAAACTTCACATCAACATACCTTTCGCTGAGGCTCTAGAGAAAATGCCTAGTTATGCGAAATTCATGAAAGGTATTCTTTCAAGGAAGGTGAAACTGGATGATCTTGATACCGTTGCTCTAACGGAAGAGTGCAGTGCTGTGCTGCAACAAAATTACCTCCAAAGCTTAAGGATCCAGGTAGCTTCACCATTCCTTGCACCATTGGCAAGTTCTCATTCGATAAGTGCCTTTGCGATTTGGGAGCATGCATCATTCTGATGCCATTGTCTATCTTTAAATAGCTGAATTTTCCTGATCCAAAGCCCACCTACATGTATCTATAATTGGCTGATCGTTCGATTACATAACCACGAAGCATCGTGGAGGACGTGCTAGTAAAGGTGGAAAAGCTCATCTTTCCTGCAGATTTTGTCATTCTGGATTTCGAGGAAGATAAGAAGATTCTCATAATCTTGGGAAGACCTTTCTTGGCTACAGGCCGTACCTTGATAGATGTGCAAAAAGGTGAACTTACTATGAGGGTGCAAGATCAGGATGTGACATTCAATGTGTTCAATGCAATGAAATTCCCTACGAAAGATGAAGAGTGCTTCAAGGTGGATTTGATTGATTCTGCAGTTACTTCAGAACTTGATCATGTGCTAAGGTCTGATGCCTTAGAAAAAGCCTTATTGGGGGAATTTGACAGTGATGATGAGGAAGGCAATGAGCAGTTACAATATCTAAATACTTCTCCTTGGAAACGAAAGCTAGACATGCCATTTGAATATCTTGGTAATACTGATCTAAAGATTGCTGAGGGAAAGCTCAAACCATCTATTGAGGAAACACCTACTTTGGAGCTTAAACCATTGCCTGAACACTTGAGGTATGCTTTTTTAGGTGATGCATCTACTTTACCTATTATTATTGCATCTGACCTTTCAGGTTGTGATGTGGACAAGCTCTTAAGGATTTTGAGAGAATTCAAATCGGCATCAGATGGACTATAGCAGATATAAAAGGGATCAACCCTTCATACTGTATGCATAAAATTCTGCTAGAGGAAGGTAGCAAACCAACAGTTGAGCAACAATGAAGGCTTAATCCTATTATGAAAGAAGTGGTGAAGAAAGAAATTCTAAAGTGGCTGGATGCAGGAATCATATATCCTATTTCTGATAATTCTTGGGTGAGCCCCGTGTAATGTGTACCTAAGAAAGGAGGTATTACCATGGTAGCAAATGAGAAGAACAAGCTCATCCCACTCGAACAGTCACAGGCTGGAGGGTATGTATGGATTACAGAAAGTTGAATAAAGCCACAAGAAATGATCACTACCCTCTTCTATTTATTGATCAGATGCTTGATAGATTGGCTGGTCATGAGTATTATTGTCTTCTGGATGGCTATTCAGGCTACAATCATATTTGCATTGCACCAGAAGATCAAGAGAAGACTACTTTCACTTGTCCATTCGGCACATTTGCTTTCCGTAGAGTTTTTTTTGGCTTATGTGGTGCACCTGCCACTTTTTAGAGATGCATGATGGCTATATTCACTGATATAATTGGAAATAATATCGAAGTGTTCATGGATGACTTCTCCGTCTTTGGAAATTCGTATGATAAATGCTTCAATAATCTCCGTTTGGTGCTCAAAAGGTGTGTGGAAACCAATCTAGTGCTCAATTGGGAAAAATGTCACTTCATGGTACAACTAGGCATCATTCTTGGGCACAAGGTCTGTAGTAAGGGTCTTGAGGTGGATAAAGCCAAGGTGAGAGTCATTGAAAATCTTCCGCCACCTATTTCCGTGAAAGAATCCGTAGTTTTCTTGGTCATGCGGGTTTTTATCGTTATTTCATCAAGGACTTCTCTAAGATATCTAAGCCGTTGTGCAACTTGCTTGAGAAAGATGTGCCTTTCAAATTTGATGATGAATTCTTAGCAACATTCGAGACTCTCAAGAAGAGTTTGATCACTGCACCAGTTATTACGACACCTGATTGGAGAGAACCTTTTGAGATGATGTGTGATACAACTGATTATGCAGTGGGAGTAGTTCTTGGGCAGCGAAAATTTAATATCTTTCATGTGGTCTACTATGCTAGTAAGACGCTAAATGGAGCCCAATTGAACTATACCACTACTGAGAAGGAGCTCTTGGCGATAGTTTTTGGTTTCGAAAAATTTCAATCTTATCTACTTGGGACAAAGGTGACAGTATTCACTGATCACGCTTCCATCCGCTATTTGGTCTCAAAGAAGGATTCAAAGCCTAGACTTATTTGTTGGGTGCTCTTGCTACAAGAATTTGAGTTAGAGATCAAGGATCGAAAAGGTACTAAAAATCAAGTAGCTGACCATCTCTCTAGATTGGAGAATCCCGATTCTACTTCACATGATAAGATATTGATCAACGAATCTTTTCTGGATGAGCAGTTGTTCGCAATTCAAGAGGAAGAGTCATGGTTCGCAGACATTGTGAACTATCTTGTTAGCAATATAATGCCTCCTAATATGAATGCGGCTCAAAAGAAGAAATTTTTGCATGAGGTGAAGTGGTACATGTGGGATGAACCACATTTATTTAGACAAGGAGCTGACGAGATCATTAGGAGATGTATCCCATTCTGTGAGACGGAGGGGATATTACGAGACTGTCATTCCACAGTTTATGGTGGACATTATGGTGGTGAAAAGACAGCAGCTCGTATTCTTCAGGCAGGTTTTTTCTGGCCTACGTTGTTTAAGGATGCACATCAGTTCATTTTAAGGTGTGATCGTTGCCAAAGAGTTGGGAATCTTACCAGAAAGGATGAGATGCCTTTGAATGTGATGCTTGAAGTTAAGGTCTTCGATGTTTGGGGAATCGATTTCAAGGGACCATTTATCTCATCCTGCAATAATCAGTACATCTTGCTGGCAGTCGATTATGTCTCGAAATGGGTAGAAGTCAAGGCTCTACCGACTAATGATGCAAAGGTAATGTTAAGTTTTCTTCATAAGCAGATATTCACAAGGTTTGGAACGCCACGAGTTATCATAAGTGATGAGGGGTCGCATTTCTGCAATCGTAAGTTCACTTCTATGATGCAATGCTACAATGTGAATCATCGCATCGCTACTACCTATCATCCGTAAACTAATGGTCAAGCTGAAGTGTTTAATAGAGAGATCAAATGCATTTTAGAGAAAGTCATTTGTCCGTCAAGGAAAGATTGGTCTTTGAAGCTCGATGAAGCTGTTTGGGCTTATAGAACAACATACAAGACTCCACTTGGGATGTCCCTGTTTCAACTTGTCTATGGTAAGGGATGTCATTTACCTGCGGAGCTTGAGCATAAGGCTTATTGGGCATTGAAGAAGTTAAACCTTGACCTAGATGCAGCTGGGAAGAAGCGAATGCCTCAGTTAAATGAACTTGATGAATTTTGACTTCAAGCGTACAAAAATAACAAAATGTATAAGGAAAAAGTAAAAAGGTGGCACGACAGGAAGCTATCTCCTAAGTCATTTGTGTCGGGGCAACAAGTTCTTCTATTCAACTCTCATCTCCGACTTTTTCCTGGAAAGTTGAAATCAAGGTGGTCTGGTGTTGTGTATATGTTGTGTACTTGATAATTTCATGAACAAAACATCTTGGTAGATTTTACTTAGTGAAATAATGTAGCACTCGACGGATAAGGTTTATAGTCCCGATGGATGACTCAATATAGTCCCGACGAATGATGACCTATTATCCATCGAGTGAGTAGCTTATGTAACAATAAGTCCGTAGCACATTTCTGCATACATATTGTTTATAATATGTAGTAGTACTTAAGTCATGATGACTTTAGTTAGATATGCAGAATAGGTTGATTAATTGTACATAGATGATGTCTTGTAATTCTGCGTAAGTGAAATGAAGTCTAGTGCCTGATTGCTACCCGACAGATGAATAAACAATGAATTCGACGGATGATCAACAACCCGACGAATGATCAATAACTCGACGGAAGATCATGAACCCGACGGATAAAGAATTCAAATATATGTTAATAGGGACAACACAGTCACATGCGTCGAGTGGATGCAAATGGAATGTGGTAGCCTATTCAACTGGGTTTTCGAGAACAAAGAAGCATTGCCATTTCCATGCTATTATGAAGATATTCAAAGATGCTGGAATAGAGTAATGAAGTAGCATTGTAATAGACTAGATAGTTTTGTTTTATTATCCTGTCTCATTATTTTGTAATCTTGGTGATATATAAACCAAGTAGTAGCAACTAAGGAACTATCCAATCTGAGAAACAAGCAGAGAAATATTTGTAAGCAGAATCCTCAGCATTTCTCTGTATTCTTAGTTGTTCAATTGTTGTAAGCAGCTGTGAGCATTTTGCACACATGGTTCTCTCGATATATAATATATATATATCTTTGGTGGAATCATTCAAATCCACCAGAAAGTTTTTAAAGACTCTTGTTTTTAATTACTTGTGTTTTGATTCATTTAAGTAAATATTCCGCATTGTGCTAATCAATTCACACTTATATATATATATTCGAGTTAGAACATTTTTATTTCAAGAAAAAGTTTCAAGAATTCCATTCAACCCCCCTTCTGTAATTCTTGTCATATTGTTAATGGACTAACAATTGGTATCAGAGCAAGCTCTTAACTTACAAAAAGTTTAAAGATCAAAACAATATAGCAAGATGAACAAGAAGGATGTTGGAGTCAAGATCCCTTTTCTGGATAAAGATAATTACCATCATTGGAAGGTAAAGATGCATCTTCATTTGCTTTCTCAATATGAGGCCTATGTTGACTGCATAGAAAGAGGCCCTCATGTTCCAATGAGAGCTGCAACAAGAAATGAGCCATCAGTCTCCAAGCCAAGGCATGAATGGTCTGATCCTGACATTGAACAAGTCAGGATGGATAAAAAGGCCATGAATATCCTGTTTAATGGAGTTGATGGAGATATGTTTGACAACATTATCAACTAAAAAAGTTCCAAGGATGTTTGGGATACAATACAGATCATCTGTGATGGCACTGAGCAAGTTAGAGAAAACAAGATGCAGCTCCTGATTTAGCAATATGAGCATTTTCATAATGAAGAAAGTGAGTCTCTCACTGACATTTTTAGTATGTTTCAAAAACTACTAAATGCTCTAAAGTTGCATGGAAGGGTCTATCAGACAAAAGACTCCAATCTGAAATTCCCTAGATCTCTTCCAAAGGAATGGAAACCAATGACAGTCTCATTAAGAAACTCACAAGATTATAAGGAGTTTACTTTGGAGAAAATGTATGGCATCCTGAAAACTTATGAACTTGAAATAGAGCAAGATGAGAGGATGGAGAGAGGAAAGAAGAAAGGAGGATCCATTGCACTAGTTGCTGAGTTGGAAAAAGAGAAGGAAGTGAAGATGGAAGCTGTTGAGTCAACTTCAAGGGTCTGTGAAAGCAAGGGCAAGGGGCTTGTACCTGAGAATGAAGATTCTTTGAGCCAAGATGACATGGAGGACATTGATGAACACCTAGTATTTCTTTCCAGGAGATTTTCCAAGCTCAAGTTCAAGAAGAACTTTGGAGCAGCCAAGCCAAATAGAAACATGGTGGATAAATTAAAATTCAAATGTTTCAAATGTGGCTTAGCAGGGCATTTTGCCAGTGAGTGTAGAAAGTCAGATTCCAGTAAGAAAAAGTTTGAGCCTGTGGATTATAAGCAAAAATACTTTGAACTGCTCAAACAAAAGGAAAGGGCTTTCATAACACAAGAAAATGACTGGGCAGCAGATGGTCTGGATGAAGATGAAGATGTCAGCTATGTTAATCTAGCCCTAATGGCCAAGTCTGATGAGACAGAAACAAATTCTACAAGTAATTAGGTAATTACTACAAACCTTGCACATTTATCTAAAGCTGAGTGTAATGATGCCATAAATGACATGTCTACAGAGTTATATTATTTGCATGTTACACTTAAGTCTCTTACTAAAGAAAATGCTAAAATCAAAGAAAACAATTTGTTTTTGAGTGAGAGAAATAATGTGCTTGAGTCCTTGAAGAAAGAATTGAGTGTAAGATTGCCAAGGAGGAATTAACTGAGTCCTTGAAGAAAGAAGAAATCTTAAAGAAGCAGCTCGAGCGTGAACAAGAGGTGATTAAGGCATGGAAAACATCCAGGGATGTCCATGCTCAAATCACCAAAGTTCAAGGAATTGAGTCTTTCTATCATGCAGCCTGGAAAAAGAACAAAGAGAAACTAGAACCAAATTTGGTAGATGGAGTGCTAACAGATGTAGACTCGACGGATGATGAGGATCATCCATCGGATAACAAAAAGGGTTATCCGTCGAATGATGAAAATCCTCATCCGTCGGCTGTGAGCAAGCCTATAAGTAAAGTGAAACTTGTTAAGCTGAATGAGAAGTATGGTCTATTTCCAAGAACTTTGTTTCAGGAGAATCGAGTTAAATTAAGAAAGGGAAAAAGGCTAATGTTGGTCATATGACTGTCAAACAGTTAAGTGACAGACTTGAAAAGATTGAGGTAAAAACAGAGACTAAAAAGAAAAACAATAGAAATGGTAAAGTAGGGATTAACAAACACAATAACTACACACCTGATAAATATGCTCCTAGAAAAATATGTGTCAAATGTGGTAGTTTAAATCATCTGTCTGTTACTTGCAAATCTGCCATGCCTACTTCCATATTTGTGCCACCTCAATTTCCTAACATGAATGCCATGCCTCCCATGCCTGTGAATGCTATATCTACACAGAATATGAATGCACAGTTTGCTAACATGCCATTTGCACCTAATCCTTACTATGCTGCATTTAGTATGCCACAAATGCCATTTAGCATGCCATACTGGAATAACATGTTTACTAATAGCATGCCATTCCCTGTTGATTATAATATGCATGATAATTCTGTTGCAATGAATGGTTTCAAAGGCCCAACTCAAATGACCAAGGATGAATCTGATATCCACAAGTCAAATGAGATAAAGCCTAAGAAACAGAAAAAGAAAGATAACAAGGCAGGACCCAAGGAAACTTGGGTACCAAAATCAACTTGATTTGATTTTGATGTGTGCAGGGAAACATAATGAATCTTTGGTACTTGGATATTGGTTGTTCAAGACACATGACTGGTGATTCTACCCTACTCACAGAGTTTAAGGAGAGAGCTGGCCCAAGTATTACTTTTGGAGATGACGGCAATGGTTATACTGTGGGATATGGCTTGATTTCAAAGGACAATGTCATCATTGAGGAGGTTGCCTTAGTGGATGGTCTCAAACACAATATGTTGAGTATCATCCAGCTTTGTGATAAAGGCAACTCAATAACCTTTAACTCAGAAGCTTGTGTAATGACTAATAAAAGAAGCAACAAATTGGTTCTCGCTGGTGTGAGAAAAGGAAATGTGTACCTAGCTGATTTTAACTCATCTAATGCAAAATCTGTTACTTGTCTTCTCAGTAAAGAATGTCAGGATGAAAGTTGGCTATGGCACAATAAGCTATCCCATTTAAACTTCAAGACCATGAATGAGCTAGAAAAGAAAAAATTGGTTAGAGGCATTCCTCTAGTGGAGTTTTCTAAGGATGGACTGTGTGATGCCTGCCAAAAAGGGAAGCAGATTAAAGAATCATTCAGGAAGAAACTTGATTCAACAATTGAAGAACCTTTGCAACTGCTACACATGGATTTGTTTGGACCAGTCAATGTGTTGTCTATCTCAAGAAAAAGATTTTGCCTAGTAATTGTAGATGATTTCTCAAAGTTCTCTTGGACATATTTCCTAAAGTCTAAAGTTGAGGCTAGTGAAATTATCATCACATAAGGCAAGTCAATAATCATCCTGATTTCAAGGTTAGAAGAATCAGAAGTGACAATGGAACTGAGTTCAAGAATTCTGTCATGAGAGCATTTTGTGAGGTAAATGGGATTCTGCATGAATTTTCAGCAGCAAGAACTCCACAACAGAATGGAGTAGTGGAAAGAAAGAACAGATCACTTATTGAAGCTGCAAGGACAATGCTTGAAGAATCTAAACTGCCAATATATTTCTGGGCTGAAGCTGTTAATACTGCATGCTTCACTCAGAATATTTCTCTGGTTAATCAAGCAAGATGCATGACTCTATATCAATTGTTCAAGAACAAGAAGCCAACTCTAAACTTTCTTCATGTCTTTGGCTGCAAGTGCTATATTCTGAGAAATCAAACTGATAAAAATGGGAAGTTAGATGCTAAAGCAGATGAAGGAATTTTTGTTGGATATGCTGTTGGTAAAGCATATAGAGTCTACAATCTAAGAACCAACATTGTTTTGGAATCTATACATGTTGTGTTTGATGATAAAAAGATTGAAGGACTGCAAAATGGAGATTACCATGAGATCCTCAAATTTGATAATATAGAGATGGTTAGTAATGACAGTGATGAAAGGAATATGTCCTAAGTCCAATCATGTATTAGGATTTAGGAATAACTTCCTGTGTAATCTGTTTTGATTTCATTGATATTAATAAAAGACTTGTTTTGTTTTTATTACGGGCTCTATCTATTTAAGTGTTTAAATAAGATATACCATAGTTTAGAGTAA
This sequence comes from Apium graveolens, assembly GCF_009905375.1. Lineage (NCBI taxonomy): Eukaryota > Viridiplantae > Streptophyta > Magnoliopsida > Apiales > Apiaceae > Apium > Apium graveolens. The sequence goes on from NC_133654.1 coordinate 176,737,207, forward strand.
AGCTTTTATGGATTATGATGAGATCATAATAGTGAGACCTAAAAGATGATAACTCTAAACTTAAATAGTTCCTGGTCATAGGATTACTAACTGGTAATTAATAATCCGCAGAGATCGGTATATAATATGCTTGCTTCATTATGAAGGATGTCTGTTCTCATAGACATTTGTGTGGTGACACTATAGCTAGTATGTAGGTGCTTATTATAGAATAAGTTCACTGAACATGACTCGCCCAGCTGAACAACTGATGGAGTTCACTCACGTGTCAGCAGTTGTTCACATAGTGATAGTTGTACAAGTATCCTTAGACTTGAGGTCATCATAGTCATCTTGTGTACACTGAACTATGCTTTAGTTTAGTTCTTAGTCTCCAGGGACAATTATTAGGGCTCTACTGGGTATAGGAATTTGTACACAAAGATAGTGTATGATCAATAAAGGATCTACCCCTTCCAGTGAAGGAAGCGAATGTTCAAGGCTGATCCACTTATGCTAGTTCAGGAATCTCTGGCCAGAGTGAATGAAATTAGAAAGGAGTTTCTAATTTGCATAGAACTAAGCATAGTAATTGGTAAGCAAGTGATTAAATTAGATAGGCTTGACACGAGATCCATGCCTTGTATTTAATCGGGACATTGTAGGGTATAAAGAGTTTATTGTACGGTAACTATTCACTGAATAGGTTCTTGGTATTCTAAGCAGTGAATTCGTATTATCCGGATAGTCGCGATATGCTGAGAAGTATCTTTCACGATGTAGAATAAATATGATTAATTAATTAATCATATTTAATAAATTAGAGAATTTATATAAATAATGATAAAATAGTTTTATTATTATTTATTTCTACTACAGGCTTAATATTGAACCTACAGGGTCACACCATAAAAAGAGAATGATTTAATGGTAGAGGAATTAATTAATAATGGCTGATAATTATTTATTTATGAAATAAATAATTAATTGGCAAATTTAATAATTGATTAAATGAGATTTAATTGATTATAAATTAATTAAGAAAAGTTCTTAATATTATTAATTAAGAATTTAATTTTTGGAAATTAAATCAAGAGAGAGAATTATTTCTAAAGTGTTTAGAAAACGGATTAATAATTAAAAGGTGTTTTAATTATTAATGAGAATAATAAATGGGTTAATAATAATAATATTTTATGGAAAAATTTCAGCTGAAAATTTTGCCTATACATATACTATTATAAACCCTATTTTTTATTCTAACCCGAACCCTAAAATTTTAGAAAAACCTAATTCTCTCCACCTCCTCCTCCTCCTTAACGTCGTTTTCTTGGTGGATACCGGTGGAGTGCTTCACGTTTGAGGAGCAGCTGCTAAGGATCTCCGATCGTTGCTTTTGGATCGCTATTAAAGGTTAGTAATCGATTCATATGTTTTTACCATGATTTATATGCTTTTATTTGGATTTTATATGTGTAAAAGTGCTTTTACATGCTTCCACTGTGATTAAAATCCAACAATGGCATCAGAGCTTAGGTTGTATGCATATAGATCTGTGGTAAAAATTTCAGAATTTTATGTGCTTGTATGAATTAATTATGATTTTTACAAGTTATATCATGGATTAATTTTGTCTGATGAGAAATCATTTCTCAGAATAATTTTGAATGTTGATCTGGGTTCTACAAGTGTTGTAGATCGTCTGGGTATTTTTCTTATATTTTTATGATGTATAGATTATTTATTAAGAATTTTTGAAGTTGTTGCAATTAAAATTCGTAATTAAATAAGTAAATATATGTATATATAGTATATATATGTTTGTTTTGTTGGCTGCTAAAGAGAGCAGTCTCATGTGATGTTACTGCTGTGGTTTCTGTAAGGTGATGCACGGAGTAAGAAAGAAGACAGACACGGCAGAGGATGTCAGGTGCGGCTGCTCCAGGCGCGTGCGGCGCACGCGCGCGCGTGGGGGTGTCGCGCATTCCGGGAATGCGTTACACCCTGTGGCGCATTCACGGAATGCGTTACACCTTTTAATGACTTAAAAGGGTTGTAACGCATCACCGGAATGCGTTACAGAGCTAGTAACGCGTTCCTGTAATGCGTTACAGCCCGTCTGTTATTTTTTAAATTTGATTTCTGAGAGTTTCGTAACTCCGTTTTAGGCGTGTAATATATCATTGGATTCATTTTTCCGAGACGGATCCAATGGAGTGATCAAATTTTAGTTTATATAAAAGTTTTGAACTGTCTATATTTCCGAAAGTGTTTTAAAGCTGTTTTTAACTGTTTTGACTGCTTTTAAATGCTTCATGTGATACATAGAGATGTATAATGCTTAGACCAATATGCTAGATGATGTAACATGCCTACCTTGATGTTTATTCATGTTGATATATGTGATATATGCTTAGTTTATCATGCGATGATAGATTTAGGTGAACTTAAATGAACATAAGGCGTTTGTTAGACAACCTAGTATAGTGAAATTGTTTCATAACCTTAATAAAAATATTATGAATACAATCATGAGATTCTTGTGTTTATGAAACACGTAATTGAATATGAATTTTCGATATGAGAGAAAGGATGATTCTGTCAACAACAGATTTCTATCTGTAAGAAAGGGTTATTAAGTGACGCATCTTGACAATGCTCCACCCGATCTGGGAATCATCTGATTATTGATTATTGATTTGAAATATTTAATTTAAAAGGAAGAATCTCTTTATAATATGATTATGATTGTAACGTAATATAATCCCTCTAAAATTAAATAATATCAAGTAGTAATTGGCCAATGACACAACGGGCTTGTGTCGGTCATAGCCTTCCAACATGATAGAAAAGTAGTTCTTATTTTTGAATCATTGTCGGTTCGTGCTACAGCCGAGGGCTTTGATTTCGAAATAAGAAATACTTGTCTATTACATAGAGATGTGTACATTGAATAAGAATCTAAAGGTCGGTACGTGCCACAGCTGTGGGCCTTTGGGGACTGATTCAACTGTACGGAATGTTGGGTTAGACTTGACTTAGAATATTGAGTTTGTCGTGCCACAGCCGAGACTCAATTATTCAAGAGGCTAAAGTTTGATTAGGGAATAACATAAGATGTAATTGACAAGAGTTGTCTGCGTATTGAATATTACATGGCGGTTCGTGCTACAGCCGGGGTTGTGTAATGGAATATAGGATCCCTATTCCCACTAGCATTATGAATGCTTAATTTTTCACGTAGGGGGTTGAATAAATTAGATAAACTAGTGGGAGCCACTTATGAATAAAGACCCGATTCATATAGTGTTTTAAAATGAAATCGAATATTTGCTAAGTGTTGGTATGTGTTTATCATTTACAGATTTACAACATACATTATGTCTTCTGCACTATCACTCAGGAGCATACTGGATGCTCACAAGTTGACTGGTCCTAATTATGCTGACTGGCTTCGAAACTTGAGAATTGTTCTCAGGATTGAGAAGCTGGAATACGTGATTGACTCACCTAAGCCTACTGAACCTGCTAGCGATGCGCATAATGATGAACATGTTGTGTATCGTAAGTGGATAGATGATGCAAATGTTGCTCAATGCATCATGCTAGCTTCCATGAACATTGAGCTACAGAAGCAACATGAGCATATGGATGCTCACACTATCCTCATGCATCTACAAGAGTTGTATGATGTGGCAGGGAGGACAGCTCGATATGAGATATCGAAGGAGTTGTTCGGTTGTAGGATGTCTGAGGGAACATCTGTGAATGACCATGTACTTAAGATGATCAATTTGATTGAACGTCTTGGACAACTTGGTTTTGCCATGGATGGGGAGCTGAGCCAAGACTTGGTCTTGCAATCGCTTCCGAGTTCGTTCTCGCAGTTTGTTGTGAACTTTCACATGAATAAGTTGGATGTCAGCCTGCCTGAACTCCACAACATGTTGAAGACTGCGGAATCGAATTTTCCACCTAAGAAGAGTTATGTTCTTCTAATTGGTGAAGGTTCCAATCCTAAGAAAAGGAAGATGAACTCTTCCAAGAAGAAGAAAGTAGGTGAAGAAAAGCCGGTTCCACCAAAAGCTGAAGACCCCAAGAGCAAAGTTGTTTGCTTTAACTGTAACAAGGTGGGGCACTGGAAGAGGAACTGTAAGGTTTACCTTGCAGAATTGAAGAAGAAGAAGGGTAGCGAGACTGCCGCTTCTTATTCAGGTATGTTCATGATAGAAGTGAATATGTCATTAAGCCAAATTTCTACTTGGGTATTAGATACCGCCTGTGGTTCTCATATCTACAATTTGTTGCAGGGACTAAGGAGAAGTAGGACTCTTGAGGAAGATGAGGTGATTCTACTGATGGGAAATGGAGCAAGAGTTGTTGCTGAAGATGTAGAATCATTTCATTTACATATGCCTACAGGCAAGACTATTGTTTTAAATAATTGTTATTTTGTTCCCTCGATTGTGAGGAATATTATTCCCATGTTAGACTTGAATGGATTTTCATTTATTATTGAGAATAATGAATGTTCTATTCTTAGAGATAATATTCTTTATGGACGTGGTAATTTAAATAATGGTCTGTATAAGTGTGACATAATTTACTTCAGATTGAACAAACTAATAAAAGAAAAGGGATGATGAAAATCTCACTTCATTGTGGCACTGCAGTCTCCATTTAGTAGACATGGAGAGAGGGCTGCAAATTTGCTAGGAATGGTACACACAGATGTATGTGGACCAATGTCTACGCAAGCCATGGGTGGATTTTCATACTTCATTACTTACATGGATAATAGATCTAGATTCGGATATGTGTTTGATGAAACACAAGTCTGAAGCCTTTGAAAAGTTCAAAGAGTATAAGTATGAAGTGGAGAAACAAACCAAACATAGTATTATAATTCTTCGATTAGATCGAGGTGGTGAATACTTGAATGGAGAGTTTCTGGATTATCTCAAAGTAAATGGTATAGTCTCCCAGTGGACGCCTCTAGATTGGTATCTGAAAGGAGAAATTGAACTTTGTTAGACATAGTTCGGTCCATGATGAGCTATGCAAATCTTCCAGTATTCCTATGGGGTTATGCATTGGAAACCTCAACATATTTACTGAATAAGGTGCCTTCCAAATCTGTTCCTCAAACTCCGTATGAGGTATGGAAAGAAAGGAAACTGAGTCTTAAACACGTTAAGATTTGGGGATGTCCAGCTTATGTCAAATAAGTTGACCCAGATAAGCTGGAATATCGATCCCTAAAATATAGTTTTGTGGGATATCCTAAAGAGACTTTAGGGTATTACTTTTTCACCGATCATCGGGTGTTTGTCTCCAGACATGCTACCTTCTTGGAAAAGAGTTTATCCTTGAAGGAAACAGTGGGACCAAAATTCAACTTGATGAAGTTCAAGAAGCACAAACTACTACGAATCAAGTGGAAACACCTGTTCTGAATGAACAACCTTTTGTGGAACAGCCCATTCATAGAACAGGGAGAGTGTCTCGCCAACCTGAGAGGTAATATGGCCTTGTCATTAAAAATGACAATGAGTTGTCGATCATTGATGATGACGACCCTGTGACCTATAATGAGGCTATGAGTAGTGTTGACTCAGAGAAATGGCAAAGTGCCATGAAATCTGGAATGGAATCTATGTATACGGTATACGAAAGAATGATTAGAGCAGATGGGCAGGTGGAGACCTATAAGGCCAGGCTTTTGGCAAAAGGATTCAAACAAAGGCAATGGATTGACTTGGATGAAACCTTTTACCTGTAGCCCTGTTAAAATCAGTTCGGATTTTGCTTGCGATTGCTGCTTACTACGACTATGAGATCTGGCAATTAGCCAGATGGTTTTCTTTCCAAGGGAAATGAAAACCTAGTGTGTAAGCTGTTGTGAACCATATGTGGTTTAAAGCAAGCTTCTCGAAAGATGGAACATTCATTTTGATGAGACAATCAAAGAGTTTGATTTTATGAAAAACGTAGATGAACCATGTGTCTACAAAAGGGTTAGTGGGAGCGCGGTAACATTTCTTGTATTGTATTGAAATATAGTTGACACACATAACAACATAGCAGACCCACTCACAAAGCTACGTTTTGAAAGTCACTTTGATCGTCATAAAGACTAGATGGGTATTAGATACCAGAGTGATTGGCTTTAGTACAAGTGGGAGATTGAAAGGAATATGTCCTAAGTCCAATCATGTATTAGGATTTAGGAATAACTTCTTGTGTAATCTGTTTTGATTTCATTGATATTAATAAAAGACTTGTTTTGTTTTTATTACGGGCTCTATCTATTTAAGTGTTTAAATAAGATATACCATAGTTTAGAGTTAAGCTTTTATGGATTATGATGAGATCATAATAGTGAGACCTAAAAGATGATAACTCTAAACTTAAATAGTTCCTGGTCATAGGATTACTAACTGGTAATTAATAATCCGCAGAGATCGGTACATACTATGCTTGCTTCATTATGAAGGATGTATGTTCTCATAGACATTTGCGTGTTGACACTATAGCTAGTATGTAGGTGCTTATTATAGAATAACTTCACTGAACATGACTCACCCAGCTGAACAACTGATGGAGTTCACTCACGTGTCAGCAGTTGTTCACATAGTGATAGTTGTACAAGTATCCTTAGACTTGAGGTCATCATAGTCATCTTGTGTACACTGAACTATGCTTTGGTTTAGTTCTTAGTCTCTAGGGACAATTATTAGGGCTCTACTGGGTATAGGAATTTGTACACGAAGATAGTGTATGATCAATAAAGGATCTACCCCTTCCAGTGAAGGAAGCGAATGTTCAAGGCTGATCCACTTATGCTAGTTCAGGAATCTCTGGCCAGAGTGAATGAAATTATAAAGGAGTTTCTAATTTGCATAGAATTAAGCATAGTAATTTGTAAGCAAGTGATTAAATTAGATAGGCTTGACACGAGATCTATGCCTTATATTTAATCCGGACATTGTAGGGTAGAAGGAGTTTATTGTACGGTAACTATTCATTGAATAGATTCTTGGTATTCTAAGCAGTGAATTCGTATTATCCGGATAGTCGCGATATGCTGAGAAGTATCCCTCACGATGTAGAATAAATATGATTAATTAATTAATCATATTTAATAAATTAGAGAATTTATATAAATAATGATAAAATAGTTTTATTATTATTTATTTCTACTACCGGCTTAATATTGAACCTACAGGGTCACACCATAAAAAGAGAATGATTTAATGGTGGAGGAATTAATTAATAATGCCTGATAATTATTTATTTATGAAATAATTAATTAATTGGAAAATTTAATAATTGATTAAATGAGATTTAATTGATTATAAATTAATTAAGAAAAGTTCTTAATATTATTAATTGAGAATTTAATTTTTGAAAATTAAATCAAGAGAGAGAATTATTTCTAAAGTGTTTAGAAAAAGGATTAATAATTAAAAGGTGTTTTAATTATTAATTAGGATAATAAATGGGTTAATAATAATATTTTATGGGAAAATTTCAGCTGAAAATTTTGTCTATAAATATACTATTATAAACCCTATTTTTTATTCTAACCCGAACCCTAAAATTTTAGAAAAACCTAATTCTCTCCACCTCCTCCTCCTGCTTAACGTCGTTTTCTTGGTGGATACCGGTGGAGTGCTTCACGTTTGAGGAGCAGCTGCTAAGGATCTCCGATCGTTGCTTTTGGATCGCTATTAAAGGTTAGTAATCGATTCATATGTTTTTACCACGATTTATATGCTTTTATTTGGATTTTATATGTGTAAAAGTATTTTACCATGCCTCCGCTGCGATTAAATTCCAACAAGTGATGATGAAAGTGATCAATAAACAGTATCTAAGGATAATGCAGAAAAGTCCACTTCAAATGAAGCACAAAACTCAACATCTGTCGAGTTGCATAATGCTTCATCCGTCGGGAGGCAATCTTCGTTATCCGTCGGGAGACAACCAGCCTCATCTGTCGGTACTCAAATCTCACCATCCGTCGGGTTATCAAGAGAAGCTGGAAATCAAGATAGATCACCTGTAGAAAGTTCCCCTTTCTCAAATCAAAGGTCCACAAACTGAGGGGGAGTTTCTAACAATCAAAACTCAATCACACATCAAGACAAAAATGAGACATCTTCATCTAGAGCTAATCTACCTTAACAAAGAAAATGGACAAAAGATCACCCCTTTGAGCATATTATTGGTGATGTTTCTTCTAGAGTTCAAACAAGGAGAGCAACTCAAGAAGAATGTTTATACAGTAGCTTTCTTTCCAAGGAAGAGCCAAAGAAGGTAAAAGAAGCTTTGTTGGATCGTGATTGGATTTTAGCTATGCAGGAGGAGCTAAACCAATTTGAAAGGAATAATGTATGGAAGCTGGTGCCCAAGCCTAAAGGAAAGAATCCAATAGACACCAAATGGGTATTCAGAAACAAGATGGATGAAAATGGCATAGTAGTCAGGAACAAAGCTAGATTGGTTGCTAAGGGCTATTGTCAACAAGAGGGAATAGATTTTGATGAAACTTTTGCTCCTGTTGCAAGACTTGAAGCCATCAAAATTTTCTTAGCCTATGCAGCCCATGCCAATTTCAAGGTCTATCAAATGGATGTCAAAAGTGCCTTTCTGAATGGAGATTTGGAGGAGGAAGTCTATGTTAGTCAACCTCCTGGTTTTGAAGATCCAAATTTTCCAGAACATGTCTATTATCTTTTGAAAGACTTTATGGACTGAAGCAAGCACCTAGAGCCTGGTATGACACTTTATCAAAGTTCCTTTTGGAAAATCACTTCACAAGAGGTACTGTAGATAAAAATTTATTTTTCAGAAATGTTAATGGTTTTAGTATACTTGTTCAAATTTATGTAGATGATATTATTTTTGGCTCTACAGATGAGAAACTTTGCAAAAAATTTGCCAAATTGATGCAAAGTAAGTATGAAATAGGTATGATGGGAGAACTAACTTACTTTCTTGGTTTACAAGTTAGGCAAGTCAGTGATGGAATATTCATTAGTCAAACTAAATACATTTTTGATCTTCTAAAGAAGTTTGATCTAAATGATTGCACATCTGCAAAAACTCCCATGGCCAATGCAACTAAGCTTGAATTAAACACTACTGAAAAGTCTGTGGATATTTCAAGTTATAGGGGCGTGGTTGGCTCACTTTTGTACTTAACATCTAGTAGGCTAGATATAATGTTTTCTACATGTTTATGTGCTAGATTTCAGGCTGATCCTAGAGAATCTCACTTAATAGCTATTAAGAGAATTTTCAGATATCTCAAGGGAACACCAAAACTTGGCATTTGGTACCATAGAGATTCTGGTTTTGATCTAACTGGTTATTCAGATGCAGATTATTCAGGTTGTAGAATTGATAGAAAAAGTACAACATGAACCTATTAATTTCTAGGAAACAAGCTTGTGTCCTGGTTCAGTAAAAAGCAAAATTCAGTTTCTATTTCCACAGCTGAAGCTGAATATATTGCTGCGGGTAGTTGCTGTGCACATATATTATGGATGAAAAATCAATTGCTAGACTATGGTTTGTAAGTTGAGAGGATTCCTATTTTCTGTGATAAGACAAGTGCAATTGCCATCACTGAAAATCCAGTACAACACTCAAGGACAAAGCACATAGATATCAAGTACCATTTCATAAGGGAACATGTAATGAATGGTACTGTGGAGCTACATTTTGTTTCAAGTGAGAAGCAGCTTGCAGATATCTTTACCAAGCCACTGGATGAATCCACCTTTTCAAGGTTGGTAAGTGAGTTAGGTATGCTTAATTATTCTTAACCGTTTATCCTCATCCGTCGAATTGTCTTAATCTTAGCCGTTAATTCCCTGTACATTATCCATCGAGTATACTTATAGTTTGTAAGCATAACACGACGGATAATGGGTGGAATTTTTGTAGCTTATTTTTAAACGGCTATTTTAGGCAATTTCTATTGGTTACTTTATTTTACTTTATTATTTTTAACAGTTATTTTTGAGATAGTATAAAAGCGTATTTCATTTCAATTGCTTTTCTTTTATCATTCTCAATTCAACTGCTCTAATTTCATACTCTCTCAAAGCACTCACTCTATTTCTCTCCAAGCTCTTATTCTCTAACAATGGCACCTGTTGTAAAGATTATGTCTCAAACTGGGTTCATTTATGAGAAGAACAATTTCACTGTACTAGTGAATAAGGATATTCAGCAATGTGGTGACTATCACAAGATGATGGACTTTGTGAAGAATTGCAAGCTCAATTATGCCATGTCGGAATCACCCACAATCTTCTGTGAAGTTGTTGAAGAGATGTGGACCACTGCTACCTACAACTCAACAGATAAGACAATCACACTCACCATTAAAGGTAAAGAGTTATGTATTAATAGTGATGTTATAAAAGCATGTTTTAATTTTTCTGATAACACTGTGACCTCACCACACACTGACACTGATATAATCAATATGCTTAATTCCATGAACTATGCTCTTTCTACTTCTAAGTTAAGTGACATTAGGAGAATGGGTCTTAGGAAAGAATGGAATTTTATTTGTGATGTTGTGACAAAGGTCTTTTCAGGTAAAGTCAGTAATTTTGATTCAGTCAATATCTCAATGCTTAACATGCTCTACATGCTAGTTACAGATACATTCTACAATTTCAGTGATCTTGTCTTATTTGAGTTAGGCTTTAAATTAGGAGAGTTAAATAAAAGAGGTAAAATGTTTATTATACTAGATTCTTTATGATGTTAGCTAACCACCACTGTGAAGAGATTGTGCTTGAGAACCCTAACAACAAACTAGATTGTTGGGTTCAAGAGAGAAGGCTCATTGCAAATTTGAACAGGGCCAATCATCACAAAGATGTTCCATTGTTCTATTTTCCTGTAATGCAAGCACCTCAGGTAAGTGAGGTAAGTTCATCTATCCCTACAACTATTCCAACCTCAATAATTTCTTTGAGTTCTAGTGTGGCTATGGCAACTGTGTTAATGACCAAACAGTTGCCTACCCAAGCTACCAAAACTGCAAAGATTTTCAAACCGAAATCAAAGAAAGCCCCCTCTGGTATCTCCTAAAAGATGCTAGTTGAAAAATCCACTAAAACCAAAGAGGGGATTGTGAAGGAGGGGAAGATAGGTGAGGGTAGGGGTGAACATAAAAGAAACCCCAAGAATAAGGTTGGAGAGTTGAGTGGATCCCAGCCTAGCCACACTGCAGTTTCCCAACAAAATGTAGTGCTTAAAAAGGACAAAAGCTCATTTCTAGCTGCATCCTCCCAAAAGGATGTAGTTATTGAACAAATCTCTCAACCAAGAGCACAGGCCAAGAGGGTTAGGGACACAAGCTCACCCCAAACTTATGCCAGAAAGAAGAAATCTAAAACCCTTGGGGATGCAGAGGGTACACACTGTGCAAACTGGTGCAAAAGACACAGTCACTGCACCTCCACAAATTCAGTTTGATGTGGCTCCAATAAATGTGGAGTCACAGCCAAAATCTCTAATCATTGAAGCACCTCAAACACCTAACTCACCAACAAATTCTCTGGATGTGGATATGATAAATGTAACACCCCCAGATTCGGGGTCGGGAATCCGGGTTGTCACGGTCTTTCTTTCCACAATATCACTTTACTTAATTAATAATAAATACCCTCATGCTGTGACCCCACACTAACACACACCACAACTCGTTATAGTCTCAGAGATGAAATTGAAATAAGTACAAGTCTTTGAATCCACAATTTAAAATTATTACAACCCAAAATGATTACTTGATAAATTTACAGTTAATTGCCATTATCTGCCACAAGTTATAATTATACATAATTTGATTCTCAAAAGTAGATGGTCTAAACTACAATGGATCTACCTCTGCAGCTATAGCAGCTACAATATCAGCGGGAAGACGCGGGACGCTTCCCACGCGCTTGCGCTGGGTCTGCTGGAGTCTGGCCATCTCTCCTAACTGTTGTTGTGTGATGAAGAAATAAAGCAAGAGTGAGCCTTACAGCTCGCAAGATAATATATACAGTGATATCAATAATATAAGTATCTAAAAGGATACTTAATAGCATCTCTATCATATGCAAGATAATTACTTGCTAGATATAAGTAAAAACAAGGAATGAAGCTACCAGTACTTCACCACACTTATATCATATAAAGTTACTTGAACTACCACTTTTCAAAGTATTATAAGTTTTAAGAAAAACATCCCATAGATGAGACCACAAGTTAAGACTTGAATAGATTCAATCTTTGAAATATTATTGAATAAAAAGTTATGAGATACTTTATTTAGTCCCGATATATATATATATATATCCACATATATATATATCCCGAAAACATTTCCTGGAACCTCTGTTATGTGAAGTATGAACAGAGTTCGAAACATCCAATGAATTTTTGGAAAGGAAAAGAAAACATTTGGCATAAACCCGATATCTTGCTGATCAGGCACAGATACCAATAAGTAACCTTTTCTACTGTAGATGGATGAATTCCTCACCGGTCATCACCCTGGTCATAATTAAGACCTCGCGCTCGACCGTACCCCGGCCCCTCACGCGTTGATGGACTGCCACCCAGCCACTTACACAATATTAGACCGTACCCCGGCCTGTCGCTTATGCCGACTCAATTAGATGGGCTTACTTCCCGAACATTGGGCAAGTAATCAATTCATTTACCAAATCTGCAACCTCGTTGCGAATATAAAATACACCACAGAGCCGGATTCCCCAGGTTTTGAGCGAGTATTTAAATCCCCTTTAAAAAGGAAGATCTTAAATATAAAAATGAGTTTTGGGATCCGCTCTGACTTTTAAAAATCATTTTGAAGACTCGAAAACACTTTAAAGAGTGTTTGGAGTAAGGCTGATTTAATGAAGTAAATCAGTCCCCAGAATATTAGAAAATATCTGAATATTATTAATTAAATAATATTCCCATAAAGAATAATCTTTATAAAAATAATTGAAGTAGAAGTATTAAAATTTATACTTGAAACGAGTATTAATTAACCAAAGCTATACTTATATGAAAGTATTATCTTTATTTGAATAATCGAAAATAAGTTTGATTATTGACATCTTATTCTTTAATAAAATAAAGAATATATTTCAGCAAATAATCGGAGTCATAGATCCTCAAATGAATATTCAATTAATATTCAATAAATAATATAAACTGAGTCATAAACCCTCGAATGAATATTCAAATAATATTCAATAAATAATATAAAAGGAGTCATAAGCCCTCGAATGAATATTCAAATAATATTCAAATAATAAAATAAACTGAGTCATAAGCCCTCGAATGAATATTCAAATAATATTCAAATAATAGAATAAAGGTATCGAATAAACCTTATTCGATCCATAGTTTTAAAAACTATATCCATATATATATATAAATGAATATATATATATATATATATCCATATCCATATATATATGAAATCTACTCAGGATCCTCGACTCCCGGTTTTAGAAAATATTTTCACCTTTTGGGTCCCTATACTAAGGGTATATGCAAGTTACCGCTATCCTCTAGCATAGGTATTATCAACTGAACCAACAGATATATATTTCAAGAATATGAAACAGGCATGCATATATACCATATCAGCATGCTCCAATATATCGCAAAATTTGCTAATAACAATCATGCACTATCACAAGATAATGCATATACATATATTTACATCACAACAACAGTATATCGGGTAGAAAACTTGCCTGAGCGACTTGGGGGTGAGAAAGGCTCGGGACGAGTCTGATAACCTATAAACAACAAGTAAGTTGGAATTAAACCAAAATCACTTGTAAATCTATGCTTTAACTAACTTAGACTCTAATGCTAGTTTTGCGCTCACCGATTCGCTTAAGTCACTCGGGTACCCTCGGCTCCACCATTTTTAATAATTTAACCTTTACGAGTTTTAAAGCGATTCCTTCGCGAATGACTTACCAACTGCCTAACACACTTACCATAAATGTTTCATACATTAATTAACCCTTTTTGGTCTTTAACCTATGTTTCAAAGTGAGGTGAGGGAAAAAGTTTCGTTCGCGAAATGCCGTTACTTGAAACGGTCGTTTCTCCTAAACCGTAAATCGGAATCGGACGAACTACATATCAAAACGAAGCTCGTAACATGAGCTATCTAAACATGGCAGTGGTCACAATTTAGTAGGGGGTTCTCGGGTCCTAATGCTATGCACAAAAACAGTCCAAAGAAAATCGGACATTACGACGGCTATGTTTACGCGATTTCCCATTTTTAAACTATCCACAATCAACACAAACCATCCTCAAATCCAACACACAACAAACACCCATCCTTATCACATCATAACAATCCCAACCAATTCAATTTTAATCAATCATACATATGCTTAAACTTTACTTTAATCATACTTAAGTTTCTTTAAATCAAAACCACAAAATCACCATCTCATTTCACTACCATACCAAACCTCAAACTCTAATCATATCAACAAGATACCATAACATCCTACTCATCAAAATCACCTTATAACATATAAGAACCTAGGGTTTGAAAATGGTATACCTTCCTTGAAGTGGTGGGTTGAGCTAGGAAGCCTTAAGAAGCTTGGAGAAGCCTTAGGTAAGCTTGGATCTTCAAGAAAACAAGAAAAGTTCAAGTTAAAAAAACTTGAAAACACTATTCATTGTCTTCTTCATTGTTTAAATGAAGAAGCTAGAGAAAGAATTAATGGCTCAAACTCATGATATAGCCATTACTAAGCATAAGGATGGTTAGGGAATTTTCTTACCAATTAAGGATGCTTTGATCTTGATTTTGGAAATTCTAAGCCTTGAAAAATGCAAAAAGCCGAGAGCTAAAAGATGAAGAACAAGGCCTTGGTTGATTTTTGATTTTTTGATGAAATGATTTGCTAGTTGGTTGACTTGGTTTTGTATTTGATTTAGCAAATTACCACCTTGCCCTTGAATTTGTGTGGTCCTTAATCAACCACACCTCCCTTCTTCCATGTCATGCTTACCTCATCCACATGATGTCATCCTTCCTTCCTTGTCTTCTTTTTATTGGTGGGATGACATCATTCCTACTAATCCCTTTTGATTAACTTCCTAATCGTTTGCCTAATGACCGCTGATCTGTTATGCGGTTCGCTTAACTTTCGTTCTCGTTTATCGTTTGAAGGATCATACCCGGGATCTTATTACTTAGGTTCCCTTAACCTTTCTCAATACATTATATTCCTTTTTATGATCCTCTATTATAATCCTTTAATTTAAATCCTTTTTATCCTGTTACCTTATACTCAATTCTCTCCGTACCTTGTGGATTTCCGGGAAAAACCAAAGTGTTCGGAATTGGATTCTGACGATCTTTACATACACTTATATACTTCATAGAGTACTAATAATATCCCAGAATATCCATAACAGAATCCCTACATAGTGTGGCGCGAAAAGTTTTCTCATTCAGCTAAAACACTATTCATAAGGGTTACAAAAAGTTGAAAATTTTGGGGTTATTACAATAAACACATCAATTCCTGATTCCCCTTCTTTAACTCTGTTGGGGAAGCCAAAATCTAGTGCAAGTGAGCATCACCTTTTAGATGATTTGTTGGCTCACTTGCCAATTCATTCAGGAACTGTTGTATCATCTGTGCCCAAAATAACTTCAATCAGCACAGAGTCAATAATAGTTTCTATTCCCAATTTATTCATTTCTACTCGCTCGACGGATATTGCTCATTCGTCGAGTAGTGATTGTATCCCAACGGATAAGCTTAACAGCAGTTATCCGTCGGATAGCAAAACTACTCACTCGATGGATATCACTCATCCGTCGATTATCTCTGGACAGCTTCAAACTTCATTTATTTCAAGTGCAGAAGATTTAGTGGTTGTACAGTCACTCTTAGGATCGAGAGAGAAGGGTGTTTTGAGTGAGAGTCTGGGTTGCTACCAGGAAAAAGGAGAGGAAATAAGTGAAATTATGCAATCCATTTCTTCAAGATTGGCAAAAGAGAGTGAGAGGAGTCCCACCTTAGTAGGTGAAGGTGAGGGTGTGAGGGTGGGGAGCCAGGGTGAGACCCTGATGCAACAAAAGATAGAAAACGAGAGAAATGCAAGTACTGGAGCTATAAGGATGGATGTCATTGCTAGTGAATTAATGAATGTCCAGGATGCAGACAGGGAATGACTATCTCAGCATCCTAAAGCTGTTATAGATTCCACTTCCCTTGATGCTGAGGCATTTACTCACCCTGTTCCAGCTTATCAACTTCTAGCTGAACAGGGCAATGACAATGCAGAAAGGATGCTGAATTTGGTGCATACCACACAGTCTACGATGAGAGCTAAGGATGCCATCACAGCTTTGCCTTCTACAGCTGGTGATGTGGACTATGAGACTGGTGGTTCAGCTGATTTCTTTGCTGATGGGAGTGCGGATAGTGAATATGAGGCAATGGACATAAGGGGAGAAGTAGGCTCAAGTTCAAGATCAGGTATTCCATCATGGGCATTCTCAAAGCACTGTGATGAGCAGTACTTCAAGACCAACCTGATCCAATTAATCAATCAGACAAATACTGCTCTTCAAACCACCACTAATGTCAGTATCAAGAAGCTCCTTCAAGCACATCTAGCCTCCCTGCAACTTCAACAAATCCAGGGCTTCCAGTATGCTAGGGAGGTAAACACCATGAAAGGTGATATTGAGGAGATGAAGAAGGCCATTTTAGACAAGCTAGATTCTAAACTTCCAGAAGCTACAATGCTTGACATCAAGAGGCAATTAAGGAAAAAATCTGATCTTGCAAACAAGATAGATGCCTTGGACACAAGAATGTCAGCCATGGAAGCATCTTTAACAGCCATTCATCTTCATCAAGCCCAACAAACATATCTGCTTCAAAAATTGGTGGCTGCTCAAACCTCCTCCTCTACTCAACTTGATGATAACAAAAAGGGGGAGAAAGGACCAAGTAAGGGGGAGAGGCTTCATATTCAAATCACTAAAGTAATTGTGCCTTCAATTAATATCTCTAAGCCACCAGTTACAGACAGTACTGATCTGATCAATGCAGCAGCAGCCAACATAAGAGCAGCTGATAAGGAGAAGTTGAGTTTAGTCAACTGGGAGAAGATTGATGAGGAAATACAAAAGAAGTTTAAACTTTTCAAGGAGCCAGTTAAGTCAGCCATCCATCACTCTCAAGTCAAGCAAATTAGTGTGAATGAGATGAGCATGAACTCTCTGAAAAGAGGACAGCCTTCCTGCATCAAATCTCCAAAGGCTGAAACAATTCTGAAACCAAGGGTAAACTACTCAAAATCATCATTGAAGAACCCTTTGGATACTGTGTATGAGACACCTAAGCCTGATGAAAAGAAGCTTCTGTCAAGATCAATTGTTTTCTACAAAGATCCAGCTGATTCAGCTTCAAAAAGATGAATTGCTAAAATTTTCAGGAATGGGAAAAAAATTTGTGTGGTGGCTGGACATCCTCAATTCGCTCAAGCAAAGAGAGAAGAAAAGGCTAGATTGAAGCAGGAAAAGAAGCAAGCTGCTCTGGATGCTAAAAAGACTAAATAAAAGAAAGAGCAAATTGCTATCTTGGCCATGCTACATGCTGTAAATTCATCACAACAAATTCCTTCTCAGCCATCTGAAGTTATTGAATCAAAGAAGCAAGTTGAACAACAGAAAAAATCTCCAAGAATCAAGGAATTGGCTAAAAGAACTAAAAGGAAACTGGCATGGTTGATAAGGAATTGGAGGATCAGTTTCCCAAGGAATCCACTCCAACCACAACTCAAGCATCAAAACCCTCTGTGGTATTTGCAGATATCAAAGTGGTGGATCCCTACAGGAACATCCATGGTGAACCTATAGTGCCTAAGGATGAACCAGTAGAATGGGAGAACATACCAATTCCTGAATTCTATTTTCCAATCATTAACAAGCCAAAGAGAACAAAGTCAAGTGCAGTCAAGAAAGTGAAGCTGTCACCTCTCAAATCCAAATCTCTAGTCAAAGCTCAATCTAAAGTCAGTAAGGGAGATTTCATGTACTTGTGTGACATCAAAGAATTTTCTGATCTAAACCTCTATCTAGATGAACTAGATGAAGTGAGAGCAATTGATGCATACAGAAACCTACCTGAAAGGTTAGTGTTCAAGTACAAAGGAGGAAAGAAGATTCAGTGGCCACTTCACAGGATCCTTCAAGAAGCCAAGCTGTACTGATTAAAGTTTATTTATCCTTCAAGAAGAACTTTGGGTTCAATATTACTGCAAGAAGATTGGTACTGAAGAAGATTGAAGAACTAACGAGTGTTAGAGCTAAATATGCACTCCCAAAGACTCTAATTATCCCCTACACAGGGAGAAGAGTGCATCTAAGGCCCTACTGGCTGATGGAGTTCATGGATGACAAAGGAGTGAGAAGATTTTTCAGATTAGAAGACTAATTGAGCATCTCTAGCAATGAAACTCTTTTGGAAATGCAAGGAAAGCTAAATCTCACAGAATCTGATGAATTGGAATTCCACAGGCAGCTCCAAAATCAGATTGAGGAAAACAACAGAAAGCTTGGAAAGAGATCCAGACCTTCAAGGAACTAGATAAATCTGCTCAGGCTAGAGGCGCATCTTCAAAATGACTGTGAGCAAAACTTTGTACATCTTGTGAATTGAAGTACTTTTCAGTAATATCTACTTTGTTTTAAAGTTGTATTTTTAAGATGTTTTGTTATCATCAAGTGTCTCTTAATTTATGGCTACAATTCCAGTAGACATAAATTGGGGGAGATTGTTGTGTATATGTTGTGTACTTGATGATTTCATGAACAAAATATCTTGGAAGATTTTACTTAGTGAAATAATATAGCACTCGACGGATAAGGTTTATAGTCCCGACGGATGACTCAATATAGTCCCGACGGATGATGACTTATTATCCATCAAGTGAGTAGCTTAGGTAACAATAAGTCTGTAGCACATTTCTGCATACACATTGTTTAGAATCTATAGTAGTACTTAAGTCATGATGACTTTAGTTAGATATGCAGAATAGGTTGATTAATTGTACATAGATGATGTCTTGTAATTCTGCATAAGTGAAATGAAGTCTAGTGCCTGATTGCTATCCGACGGATGAACAAACAATGAATTCGACGGATGATCAACAACCCGACGGATGATCAATAAATCGACGGATGATCATGAACCTGATGGATAAAGAATTCAAATATCTGTTGACCGTGACAACACAGTCACATGCGTCGAGTGGATGCAAATGGAATGTGGTAGCCTATTCAACTGGGTTTTCAAGAACAAAGAAGCATTGCCATTTCCATGCTATTATGAAGATATTCAAAGATGCTCGAATAGAGTAATAAAGTAGCATTGTAATAAACTAGATAGTTTTGTTTTATTATCCTGTCTCATTATTTTGTAATCTTGGTGATATATAAACCAAGTAGTAGCAACTAAGGAACTATCCAATCTGAGAAACAAGCAGAGAAACATTTGTAAGAAGAATCCTCAGCATTTCTATGTATTCTTAGTTGTTCAATTGTTGTAAGCAGTTGTGAGCATTTTGCACACATGGTTCTCTCGATATATAATATATATATCTCTGGTGGAATCATTCAAATCCACCCGAAAGTTTTTAAAAACTCTTGTTTTTAATTACTTGTGTTTTGATTCATTTAAGTAACTATTTCGCATTGTGCTAATCAATTCACACTTATATATATATTCGAGTTAGAACATTTTTATTTCAAGAAAAAGTTTCAAGAATTTCATTCAACCCCCCTTCTGTAATTCTTGTCATATTGTTAAGGGACTAACATCTAGACCATTTATCGTCAAAACTGTGTTTCCACATGGAGCGGTGGAGATTTTTGAGAATGATCCAGGCCAAGCATTCAAAGTAAATGGTCAGAGATTGAAGCACTATTATGGGGACACGGAAAACCAGGAAGTGGTTAGTGCCGTTTTATTGTCAACTTGATCGCATTACTCTACGTCAAGTTAATGACGTAAAAGAAGCGCTTCTTGGGAGGCAACCCAAGATATGAGACCATAGGAACCTTTAGAATTTAGTACTCTATCCAAAAACCTAAAAAAATCAGAAAAATGTGGCAGAATTTTTTTTTCCAAAGACCTAGCAGGCGCCCGCCTGCTGGTGCCTGGAGACCGCCTGCGGACCTGAATTATGAAAAAAACAATTTTCAGCCTATAAAAAAACAGAAAAACAAAAAAACAAAAAAAACAAAAAAATCACAGCCCACAATCCCCAGTACCCATGATTTTCTTCCTACAAATTAGCCACAATCCCACTCCAAATCAAATTATAACCCTAATTTGCCCTATATATACTTACAACCTCATATTACACATCTCATATACTTTCAACTCTCAACTCTCTTACACACAAAACAGAAACTCTCAAGCCCTTATTTTCAGTTTTCATGGCACCAAAGAGGTCGAGAACTATGGGTAGCAACAATACCAATCCGACTGCTATTGATTCATCGAGGAGCACTGCTGCGAGGCCCCGATTGTTGGATAGGGCTACTGAAGAAGAGTATGCTAAGCTGTTAACCAAGGTAATTATGATGGAGAGGGGGTTTTTACCATCGGGGAGGGATGGTGAGTAATTGCCGATGATTGCAGAAAAGGGATGGATTACTTTCTGCGAGTCACCTGAGGTTGTATCGCTGAGTGTTGTTCGCGAGTTCTATGCGAACACCAAGGTCGACAAGAATGAGTTTTCTGTTGTTCATGAGCTTACGGTTGATTATCAGCCCGAGGCGATTCACCGGGTTATTGGGCAGCGATAAAGAAAATCACAGGAGGAGAATTGGAATGAAAAGGCCCCTGAGGATTTTGACTCAGACTTGATTATTGCTACTCTCTGTCAGCCGGGCACAGTGTGGAATTTTAAGAGGGGATCTAACGATTATCGTTCTTTCCCGGTTGTCATGATGAACAGGTATGCTCGTGCTTGGAATGCATTTATTTGTGCTAATATTCTTCCTTCTTCGCATGCACATGAGGTTATAGTTAAGAGAGCCAGGTTGTTGTGGGGGATTCTGAATGAGGAGTATTATGTGGACCTTGGTGAGTTCATCTACCAAGGGATTTTGAAGTTTTTAAGGGGGAAGTCGCAATATAATATTTCGTATGCCTCTATTGCCATTAAGCTGTGCAAGGCAGTTGGAGTCCAGTGGCCTTCTTATGAGCAGTTGCAGATGTCGGCCGCTCCTATTGATTCAACGACGTTGAATGTGATGCAGGAGTGGACGGGTGGCGAGCCCGAGTCATATGGTTTGGGATATCACCTCTCAGGAGAACATCCAGCAGCTGGTACTACCATGGCTAGGCCCAGTCAGGCTTAGGGAGAGGCAGGTTCTTCGAGAGCCTAGGGAGGAGATGGTTCGGGATTGGCTGATGTCCAGTACAGAAGGCTTTCTAGGAGGATGGATGCGATGTATGAGTTGCAGAGTAAGTTTGTGCAAGAGCTCACCCTAGCACTAGGGACTGCATTTAGAGGCCTTGGAGCTGACATCCAGTGCCCCATTTTTTGGTGAGGATTCTGCTTATCCACCTCCTAACACTCCACCCTCCGAGGGTGATGATGATGATGATTCTTCTGAGTAGGTATACCCTGTGTTCCTTTCTATTACCTTCACTGGGGACAGTGAAGATTTTATGTTTGGGGGTGGTAGTTAAGGAACATATTTGTGTGTGTGTCATGTAGTTGCATTTTCATGTTATTTTAGTTCATATAGTTGCATATTTTTGCCATATAGTTTTTTTATTTTTTATATAGTTTTTTTATAGCTTATTTATCATGTCATTTAGCTCATGCATATACCATGATCCCTTTTGTGTTGCTTTATCGATTGATATGTGATATTGATGCGAGTGTAGTGATAGCGCTAGAGTGATGTTGAATCTTGTTAGGTTGGCATGCATGCTAGAAACACTTGTAATTTCACTAAGTCTTAGAGTATGCTTAAGGACTAGATTGTTGTCATGGTTTGATGGTTTTTGAGGTTAATCTATCGCTTATGCTTAGAATGTATGATAGGCTCTTAATGATAAAAGGCATGAAAAGATAAAATTAGAGTAAAAATTAGAATTCATTGCTAGTTGTTGCTAGGCGTCAAATGGCTAGTAGCCGGCTCATATTTTTATGAGTAGTCTAGGGTTAAATGAGATGGATCGAAACACACTCATTCAGAAATTATTGAAAAAAATAGAAAAAAGGAGAAAAAAAAGAGAAAAGAAAAAAAAATATGGTTTAATGCACAATTGATCACGAGTGAGCTCTTTGGTATTCGAGTTATTAAGTTCTTAGGGGACTTTGTGCCTAGTGACCTAAGGCTTTTATAGTCTGGGATCCGCTAACCTAACACTCACTAAATGGATACCATTGCATAAGTCTTTTGTGGACCTCACTCATTGCACGATTTAATAAGCATTTGTTTATGTGTTGAATAAAAGCATGATTCCTTAATAAACTCTAATGATCTTGAAGTGTTATAAGTAATTTTGTATCTAGAATATATTCTTTGTATAATCTTGTGATTGCCTTGAGGATAATTAAGTTATGGTGATTGATCTAGTTTCGAAGCATATCTGTTAAGCATTCGTACACACCACGTTTCTAGTTGTATCTTAGTTTGCGTGATTTGATTGATATCTAGTCGCCTAATTGCATTTGTTGATATGTCATGTGTTGGTTGGTTTAGTCGTCGCGATGGGAATTATTGTATTCATATAGTTTACATTCATGCATGTTTTATTTTATTTTTGAGTCTGTGCTGCTTGAGGACAAGCATCGATTTAAGTTTGGAGGTGTGATAAGTGGCATTTTATACCACTAAGAGCATCTCATAACGGCTCAAATTGATGTCTTGAACTCGAGTATTTTATGTGTTTAATGCGTTTTCGAGTGTTTTTGCATTTCAGGGTGTAACTTGCTTAGATAGGAGGATTTCATCAAAAATAAGCCTTAGGAAGTGCATGGAATTAGTCTCGGGGAGTTGTGCGAAGAATTTAGCAAAATCAGAAGCAAAAATTGGATTTTTCCAGAAGGCTTGCAGGCGCCCGCCTGGAAGGAGCAGGCGACCGCCTGGTAGCAGGCGCCCGCTTGAAAGAAGGAGGCGGCCACCTGGGTGCGGGAAATTAAATTCTGGATTTTATAATTTGAGTATAATTGGGCTTCTGTTGGTGGTGGTTTTTGTGGACTCTTATATAAACCTATTGGGGAGACGTTTTCAACAACAAGCAATAAGGAAAGAAGATTAAGAAGACCGTTTTAGCACGCAACAACGAAGAAGAGGAAGCATACGTTTATCTTGTGATTCTTTTAATTCATTGTAACAGTGGATGCTAGTTTTATTTACTCTTTGAACGTTAATACTCTTGTGACGTACTCTGTTTTTATTAAGTATTTTTATTAGTTTATATCATTGTGTTATTATCATGTTTTCATATGAACCCATGGTGACGATGAGTTCTATCACGGGCTAATCGTGATCATGGGATCATAACGGATATACTATGGATTTCTTTAGTTAATTGTTTAATACCTTGGTATGTGATGATTATATGATATCTAGCATAGGTTGTGCTTATTCGTCTTATGTGCGTCACGAACATATAAGATAGTTTGTTAATCTCTTGTGAAGTGACAGTGAATCTTGAGATTTAGAACTTTCCATGCTAGCATAGGTTCATGTTTTGTATGCATGATTAGTGAGTAACTCTAACCGTTTTACTTGCCCTGTGTAATCATAATGAATAACTTGCGCTTAAATCATTATGTTGTCAAATTCTGTAGACATATAGGGTCTCAACATAATTGATGTCTATTCAACTTCTATCTTAATTATGGATGCTTGGTAGAATGGTATTTGTATAATGAAAGTTGGCATTTATCAGTTTCGTGTTGTTCGATTAATATCATCACCAATACATGCTAAGGGTAATAACAATAATTATTGAATGAAGTAGTAATGAATTTATGGTCTCAAGTGTGTTTAATATTGATAATTTAAGTGTTTAATTCTCATAGTTAATATTAGTTAATCAACCTTAATGGTTATTTTCTTGGCATTGAAGAGTAATCATACATTGGTTAATAAGTGTTAATTGAATATAATTAATCAGAGTCTTTGTGGGAACGAACTAGAAATTATTCTATATTACTTGCGAACGCGTATACTTGCGTGATTTATTTAGCGCATGCTTTGTGCCTAGCAATTTCTGCATTCTACAATACCTTAAGAGTCTAAAAGTTGTAGGTTATTCAAAGTCATGTTGACTACTAGTTTGATATGCACAATAGGTTGGCTAATTGTAAATACTAGATGCCTTGTAATTTTGCATAAATGGAATATAGTTAACTGCTATGGAATACTTTCAACAGACGATTCTACAAGGCTTCGACGGATGACCCAAGTCACATTCAACGGATGATCTAGTGAAGCTTCGACGGATGATTCAACACAGATTCAACGGATGATCCCATGAAGTTTCAACGGATGTTTTAATTCAAATAGCAGTTGATAGTGACATGATAGTCACATTGGTTGATTAGATGCAAATGGAATGTGGCAGCCTATTTACAGGTTTTAGAGAACAAAGAAGCATTTCCATTTCCATGCTAACTTGAAGATATTCAAATATGTTAGATAGAGAAATGAAGAAGCATGTAATTAGACTAAGATACTTTTGTCTTATTAGTTTGTCTTTTTATAATGTAACTTGGTGATATATAAACCAAGTGTAGCAAGTAGAATATCATTCAAGTGAGTAAGCAATTACCGGAGAAATAGAAAAGGCAATATCTGTAAAAGAATTTTTTTTTATCTTGTGAGTTCAACTTGTAAGCAGCTGTGTGCAAACTTTGCATCATAGAGTTCTCATATTAATATATATATCTGGTGGATAAATTCAATCCACCAGAAATTTTTTAAATACTTGTATTTGATTACTTTGTGTTTGATTTCTTCAATACTTTCATTCTGCACCTTAGGTAAATCAAACACTATTATATATTCATAGTAGAACAGTTCTTAAATTTTAAAAGGAGTTAGAATTACATTCAACCCCCTTCTGTAATTCTTTGTTAGATTGTTTGGAAATAATAGTTGGTATCAGAGCAAACTCTTGAAGAACAAAGAGTTTAAAGATTACAACAACTAACAAGATGAGCAGAAAAGATGTTGGAGTAAAAATTCTATTTCTGGATAAAGACAACTATCACCATTGGAAGGTGAAATGCACCTGCATCTCCTCTCTCAAGATGAAGAATATGTGGACTGTATTGAGAACGTTCCTAATGCTCCCATGAGAGCTGCTACAGGAAATGAAGCATCTTCCTCAAAGCCTAGAGCCGAATGGTCAAATCCAGATATTGAAAAAGTTCATAAGGATAAGAAGTCCATGAACATTTTGTTTAATGGTGTTGATGGTGACATGTTTGACAACATCATCAATTGTAAAACTACCAAAGATGTCTGGGATATAATTCAAGTTATATGTGATGGAACTGAATAGGTAAGGGAAAATAAAATACAACTCTTGATTAGGAAATATGAGCATTTTCATAGTGAAGAAAGTGAGTCACTCACTGACATATTCAGTAGATTTCAAAAACTACTAAATGCTCTAAAGTTGCATGAAAGAGTCTATTTGAAAAAAGACTCAAACCTCAAGTTCCTTAGATCTCTACCAAAAGAATGGAAGCCCATGTCAGTCTCACTAAGAAATTCTCAAGATTACAAGCAATATACCTTGGACAGACTGTATGGGATTCTAAAGACATATGAGCTTGAAATAGAGCAAGATGAGAAGCTGGAGAAATGAAGAAATAAAGGAGGGTTCATTGCATTGGTTGTTGAGCAAGAGAAAGAGAAGGAGACAAAGGTTGAAGCTGTGGAATCTGCACCAAACCCTAAAGTTTCTGAAGGAAAAGGGCTAGTAGCTGAATATGAAGAACATCTTACTCAAGATGATATGGATGACATAGATGAGAATCTGGCTTTTCTATCCAGAAGGTTTGCCAAGCTCAAATTCAAGAAGAATTTTGGAGCATCCAAGCCTAACAGAAACATGGTTGACAAGTCAAAGTTTAAATGTTTCAAATGTGGCTTGAGTGGTCAGTTTGCAAATGAGTGCAGAAAGCCTGATTCTGAAAGAAAGAAGTTTGAGCATGTGGATTACAAAAAGAAATGCTTTGAGCTTCTCAAACAGAAGGAAATGGCCTTTCTAACTCAGGAAAATGACTGGGCTACAGATGGTTTAGAGGAGGATAAGGATACAAACTATGTCAATCTAGCACTTATGGCTAAATTAGATGAAGCAGAGGTCAGTTCATCCAGTAATCAGGTAATCTCTACTAATCTAGCACATTTATCTAAAACTGAGTGTAATGATACCATAAATGACATGTCTACTGAATTATATCATCTGTGTGTTACACTCAAATCTCTCACTAAAGAAAATACTAAAATTAAAGAGAACAATTTGTTTTTGAGTGAAAGGAATAATGTGTTAGAATCTGAATTTGTTGAGTTTGAGAAACTGAAGATGGAGTGCAAGGTTGCCAAAGATGAACTGACTGAATCCTTAAAGAAAAAGGATATTTTAAGAAAGCTACTTAAACGAGAATAGGAAGTAATTAAGGCATGGAAATCATCTAGAGATGTCCATGCTCAAATTACTAAAGTTCAAGGTATAGAATCCTTTTGTGATGAATCCTGGAAAAAGAGCAAAGAGAAACTGAATCCCAACTTGGAAGAAGGACTTTCAATGGATGTGGATTCGACGGATGATGAATGTTATCCGTCGAATGATCAAAAGAATTATCCGTCGAAAGACAAGGAACCACATCCGTTGAGTGAAAGAAAGCGAGTTAGAAAATCTCAGGTAGCTAAGTCAAATGAGAAATATGGATCAGTTTCCAAAATCTTTGTTCCAGGAGAAACAAGTCAAGTGAAAAAGAACAAGAGAGTCAATGTAGGCCATTTGTCAATCAAATAATTGAATGACAGGTTAGAGAAAATTGAGGTTAAAGCAGAATCTAAAAGGAAAAACAAAAGAAATGGGAAAGTTAGAATTAACAAACATAACAACTACATACCTCATAAATATGCACCTAGAAAAACCTGTGTGAAGTGTGGTAGTATTAATCATTTTTATGTTAATTGTAAATTGGCTATGCCCGCACCCTTGTTTGCAATTCCCTCTTTTCTTAACATGCCTACCATGTCTATGAATGTTATGCCTGCACATAATTTCAATGCACAATTTGCTAATATGCCATTTGCATAAAATCCTTACTATGTTGCTTTCAGTATGCCACAAATGCCATTTAGCATACCTTACTGGAATAACATATTTGCACAAAATATGCCCTTCCATGTTAATCATCCCATGCATGATAATTTTGTAATGATTAATGATTTCAAAGGTCCCACTCAAATGACTAAGGATGAATCTCAAATACCAAAGTCAAATGAGGAAAGGTCAAAGAAATCTAAGAAAAAGGCTAACAAAACAGGACCCAAGGAAACTTGGGTACCAAAATCAACTTGATTTGATTTTTTTGTGCAGGGAAACAAAAAGAATCTTTGGTATTTGGATAGTGGGTGCTCAAGGCACATGACTGTGAAAGAGATATGTCCTAAGTCCAATCATGTATGAGGATTTAGGAATAGTTTTTATGTAATCTATTTTGATTTCATTGATATTAATAAAAGACTTGTTTTGTTTTTATTGCGGGCTCTATCTATTTTAAGTGTTTAAATAAGATATACCACAGTTTAGAGTAAAGCTTTTTATGGATTGTGATGAGATCATAATAATGAGACCTAAAAGATGATAACTCTAAACTTAAATAGTTCCTGGTCGTAGGATTACTAACTGGTAATTAATAATCCGTAAAGATCGGTACATACTATGCTTGCTTTATTATGAAGTATGTCTGTTCTCATAGACATTTGTGTGGTGACACTATAGCTAGTATGTAGGTACTTATTGTAGAATAAGTTCACTGAACATGACTCACACAGCTAACAACTGATGGAGTTCACTCACGTGTCAGCAGTTGTTCACATAGTGATAGTTGTACAAGTATCCTTAGACTTGAGGTCATCATAGTCATCTTGTGTACATTGAACTATGCTTTGGTTTAGTTCTTGGTCTCCAGGGACAATTATAAGGGCTCTACTTGGTATAGGAATTTGTACACGAAGATAATGTATGATCAATAAAGGATCTACCCCTTCCAGTGAAGGAAGAGAATGTTCAATGCTGATCCACTTATGCTAGTTCAGGAATCTCTGGCCAGAGTGAATGAAATTAGAAAGGAGTTTCTAATTTACATTAAATAGAACTAAGCATAGTGAATGGGAAAGCAAGTGATTAAATAAGATAGGCTTGACACAAGTTCCATGCCTTGTATTTAATCGTGACATTGCAGGGTAGAAGGAATTGATTGTACGGTAACTACTCACTAAATAGGTTCTTGGTATTCTAAGCAGTGAATTCGTATTATCCGGATAGTCGCGATAAGCTGAGAAGTATCCCTAACAATGTAGAATAAATATGATTAATTAATTAATCATATTTAATGAATTAGAGAATTTATATAAATAATGATAAAATAGTTTTATTATTATTTATTTCTACTACCGGCTTAATATTGAACATACAGGGTCACACCATAAAAGAGAATGATTTAATGGTGGAGGAATTAATTAATAACGGCTGATAATTATTTATTTATGAAATAAATAATTAATTGGCAAATTTAATAATTGATTAAATGAGATTTCATTGATTATAAATTAATTAAGAAAAGTTCTTAATATTATTAATTAAGAATTTAATTTATGGAAATTAAATCAAGTGAGAGAATTATTTCTAAAGTGTTTAGAAAAAGGATTAATAATTAAAAGGTGTTTTAATTATTAGTGAGAATAATAAAAGGTTAATAATAATATTTTATGGGAAAATTTTCAGCTGAAAATTTTGCCTATAAATATATTATTATAAACCCTATTTTTGCCTCAACCTAAAAATTTACAAAACCCTAATTCTCTCCACCTCCTCCTCCTTCATTACATCGATTTCTTGGTGGATACCGGTGGAGTGCTTCACACTTGAGGAGCAGCTGCTAGGGACCTCCGCTCGTGGTTCTTGGATCGCTTTTAAAGGTTAGAAACGATCCCTCAATTTAATTCACAATCTGTATGCGTATTATATGGATTTTATATCATGAAAAATTGTTTTACCATGCTTCTGTGATAGATAAAATCCTACAATGGTATCAGAGCATAGGTTGTATGCATATAGATCTGTGATAAAAATTTCAGAATTTTATGTGCTTGTATGAATCAATTATGATTTTTACAAGTTATATCATGGATTAATTATGACTGATTAGAAATTGTTTCTCAGAATTATTTTGACTGTAGATCTGGGTTCTACAAGTGTTGTAGATCGTCTGGATATTTTTTTCTGAATTTTATGATGTATGGATTAATTGTTATGAATTTTTGAAGTTGTTTTAATTAAAATTCGTAATTAAATATATGTATATATAGTATATATATATATATATATTTGTTTTGATGAAGAATAAAGTAAAGTCTGTATTGATGTTATGCTATACTGAGTGTTGGCGGCACGGTTTTCTGTGCGAGAAAAGTACGGCGGCTGTTCTGACAGGCGGAGAAACGCAGAAGAAAGGGTGTCGCGCATTCTGGGAATGCGTTACACCCTGTGGCGCATTCACGGAATGCGTTACACCTTTTAATGGCTTAAAAGGGTTGTAAAGCATTACCGGAATGCGTTACAGGGCTTGTAACACGTTCCTGTAATGCGTTACAGCCCATCTGTTATTTTTAAATTTGATTTCTAGGAGTTTCGTAACTCCGTTTTGGGCGTACAATATATCGTTGGATTTGTTTTTCCGAGACGGATCAAATGGAGTTGTCAAATATTTTTTATATAATAGTTTTGAACTGTTATATTCCCAAAAGTGTTTTAAAGCATGTTTTAATTGTTTTAATTTTTTTAATTGCTTTTAAATGCTAAAATAAATTAGTACATCATTATATCAATGTGTGACATGATAATTTCTTGCATGCTTACTTGTTTATTTATTTTTATATATGAGATATATGCCTATGTTTACCATGCGATGATAGATTTAGGTGAACTTAAATCAATATAAGGCGTGCTCTAGAAAATCTAGAATAGGAATCGTTTCTTGCCTTAACAATAATATTATGAATATAATCATGAGATTCTTGTGTTTATGAAACACGTAATTAAATATGAATTTTCAATATTGAGAGAAAGGATGATTCTGTCAACAACAAATTTCTATCTATGAGAAAGGGTTATTAAGTGACGCCTCTCGACAATGCTCCACCCAATCTGGGAATCATCTGATTATCGATTATTGATTTGAAATATTTAATTTAAAAGGAAGAATCTCTTTATAATATGATTATGATTGTAACGTAATATAATCCCTCTAAAATTAAATAATATCAAGTAGTAATTGGCCAATGACACAACGGGCTTGTGTCGGTCATAGCCTTCCAACATGATAGAAAGTGGTTCTTATTTTTTAAATCATTGTCGTTTTGTGCTACAGCCGAGGGCTTTGATTTCGAAATAAGAAATACTCATCTATTACATAGAGATGTGTACATTGAATTAGAATCTAAAAGTTGTTACGTGCTACAGCCATGGGCCGTTGGAGACTGATTCAATTGTACGAAATGTTGGGTTAGACTTGACTTAGAATATTGAGTTTGTCGTGCTACAGCCGTGACTCAATTATTCAAGAGGCTAAAGTTAATTAGGGAATAACATAAGATGTAATTGACAAGAGTTGTCTGCCTATTGAACATCACATGACGTTTCGTGCTACAGCCGAGGTTGTGTGATGGAATGTAAGATTCCTATTCCCACTAGCATTATGAATGCTTAATTTCACTTAGGGGTTGTATAAATTAGATAAACTAGTGGGAGCCACTTATGAATAAAGACCCGATTCATATAGTGTTTTGAAACAAAATTGAATATTTGCTAAGTATTGTTATGTGTTTATCATTTACTAATTTACTATATTCGTTATGTCTTCTGCACTATCACTCCGGAGCATACTAGATGCTCACAAGTTGACTGGTCCTAATTTTGCTGACTGGCTTTAAAACTTGAGAATTGTTCTCAGGGTTGAGAAGCTGGAATATGTGCTTGACTCACCTAAGCCTACTGAACCTGCTAGCGATGCACATAATGATGAACATGTTGTGTATCGTAAGTGGATAGATGATGCAAATGTTGCTCAATGCATCATGCTAGCTTCCATGAACATTAAACTACAGAAGCAATATGAGCATATGGATGCTCACACTATCCTTATGCATCTACAAGAGTTGTATGATGTGGCAGGGAGGACAGCTCGATATGAGATATCGAGGAGCCCTTCCAAGAAGAAGAAAGTAGGTGAGAATAAGCCGGTTTCACCTAAAGCTGAAGACCCCAAGAGCAAAGTTGTTTGCTTTCACTATAACAAGGTGGGGCACTGGAAGAGGAACTGGAAGGTTTACCTTGCAGAATTGAAGAAGAAGAAGGGTAGTGAGACTACCACTTCTGATTCAGGCATGTTCATGATCGAAGTTAATATGTCACTAGGTCAAATTTCTACTTGGGTATTAGATACCGCCTGTGGTTCTCATATTTGCAATTCATTGCAAGGACTAAAGGGAAGTAGGACTCTTGAAAAAGATGAGGTGATTCTATGTATGGGTAATGGAGCAAGGGTTGCGGCCATATCTGTAGGATCATTTAGTTTACATATGCCTACGGGCAAGACTATTATTTTGAATAATTGTTATTACGTTCCCTCTATTGTGAGGAATATTGTTTCTATTCCTATGTTGGATTTGGATGGTTTTTCATTTATTATTAAGAATAATGAATGTTCTATTCTTAGAGATAATGTTCTTTATGGACGTGGTATTTTAAATAATGGTCTGTATGTATGTGACGTAGAGCATGATTTACTTCAGATTGAACAAACTAATAAAAGAAAATGAGATGATGAAAATCTGACATATTTATGGCACTGTAGGCTAGGTCATATTAGTGAAAATAGACTGCGGACATTGCATAAGGAAGGGTTACTTGACCCCTTTAATTTTGAATCATATCCTACATGCGAGTCTTGTCTATTGGGTAAAATGACCAAATCTCCATTTAGTGGACATGGAGAGAGGGCTGCAGATTTGCTAGGATTGGTACACACAGATGTATGTGGACCAATGTCTACGCAATCCATGGGTGGATTTTCATACTTCATTACTTTCATAGATGATAAATCTAGATTCGGATATGTGTATTTGATGAAACATAAGTCTGAAGCCTTTGAAAAGTTCAAAGAATATAAACATGAAGTGGAGAAACAAACCAAACACAATATTATAACTCTTCGATCAGATCGAGGTGGTGAATACTTGAATGGAGAGTTTCTAGATTATCTCAAAGAAAATGGTATAGTCTCCCAGTGGACTCCTCCATATACTCCACAATTGAATGGGGTATCTGAAATGAAAAATCGAACTTTGTTAGACATGGTTCGGTCCATGATGAGCTATGCGAATCTTCCAGTATTCCTATGGGGTTATGCATTGGAAACCTCAGCATATTTACTGAATAAGGTGCCTTCCAAATCTGTTCCTCAAACTCCATATGAGATATGGAAAGAAAGGAAACCGAGTCATAAACACGTTAAGATTTGGGGATGTCCAGCTTATGTCAAGAAAGTTGACCCAGATAAGCTGGAATCTCGATCCGTAAAATGTAATTTTATGGGATATCCTAAAGAGACTTTGGGGTATTACTTTTACACCAATCATCAGGTGTTTGTCTCCAGACATGCTACCTTCTTGGAAAAGCAGTTTATCCTTGAAGGAAACAATGGGAACAAAATTGAACTTGATGAAGTTCAAGAAGGACAAACTACTACGGATCAAGTGGAAACACCTGTTTAGACTGAACAACCTTCTGTGGAACAGCCCATTCGTAGGATAGGGAGAGTGTCTCGCCAACCTGAGAGGTATTATGGCCTTGTCATTGAGAATGGCAATGAGTTGTCAATCATTGATGATGACGACCCTGTGACCTATAATGAGGCTATGAGTAGTGTTGACTCAGAGAAATGGCATAGTGCCATGAAATCCGAAATGGAATCTATGTATACCAACCAAGTATGGACTCTGGTTGAGGCGCCTGAAGGTGTTAAGCCTATTGGGTGCAAGTGGGTATACAAAAGAAAGATTGGAGTAGATGGTCAGGTGGAGACCTATAAGGCCAGGCTCGTGGCAAAAGGATTCAAACAAAGGCAAGGGATTGACTTTGATGAAACTTTTTCACCTGTAGCCCTGTTAAAATCAATTCGGATTTTGCTTGCGATTGCTGCTTACTACGACTACGAGATCTGGCAAATGGACGTGAAAATGGCCTTCCTCAATGGGGAACTTGAGGAGGAAGTGTGTATGACACAACCGTAGGGTTTTCTTTCCAAGGGAAATGAACACCTAGTGTGTAAGCTGCTGCGAACCATATATGGTTTAAGGCAAGCTTCTCGTAGATGGAACATCCGTTTTGATGAGACAATCAAAGAGTTTGGTTTTATCAAAAACATAGATGAACCATGTGTCTACAAGAAGGTTAGTGGGAGCGCGGTAACATTTCTTGTATTGTATGTAGATGACATACTTCTTATAGGAAATGATATACCGATGCTGCAATCAGTCAAAGTATGGCTATCAAAGAACTTCACCATGAAGGACTTGGGAGAAGCATCCTACAGTCTCGGTATGAAGATCTATAAAAATAGATCTAGAAGAATGATAGGTCTTACCCAGGGTACATACATCCAGAAAGTGCTTAAAAGGTTTAGCATGAAAAACTCCAAAAGAGGTCTCATACCGATGAGCCATGGAGTGTCCCTTTCCGAAAAAATGTCTCCTAAGACACCTGAGGAAAGAAAGCGTATGAGTAAGATTTCTTATGCTTCAGCAATAGGATCTATCATGTACGCGATGTTGTGTACAAGGCCTGATGTTGCTTATTCAATTAGTGTGACGAGCAGATATTAGTCCAATCCAAGTGAAGACCACTGGAAAGCAGTGAAAAACATCCTTAAGTACTTGCGAAGGACTCGGGACATTTTTCTTGGTTTTGGTGGTGAATCTGAGTTAAAAATTGAGGGTTATACTGACTCTAGTTTTCAATCAGAAAGTGATAGCAAATCCATGTCAGGGTACGTGTTTACTCTGACTGGTGGTGCGATTAGTTGGAAGAGTTCCAAACAGTCTACAACGGCTGACTCCACAGCGGAAGCAGAATATATAGCTGCAAGTGAGGCTGCAAAAGAAGCTGTTTGGATGAGGAAATTTTTTTCTGAGTTGGGAGTTGTTCCTAGCGTTGAAGAGCCTATTGTGTTGTATTTTGATAACAACGTAGCAATAGCACAAGCCAAGGAACCTAGGACTCATAAAAATTCCAAACATGTCCTGCGGTGCTTTCATCTAATTAGGGAGATTGTTTAAAGAGGAGATGTCAACGTCGAGATAGTTGACACACATAACAACATAGCAGACCCTTTAACAAAGCCACTTTCTCAAAGTCATTTTGATCGTCATAAAGACAAGATGGGTATTAGATAGTAGAGTGATTGGCTTTAGTACAAGTGGGAGATTGAAAGAGATATGTCCTAAGTCCAATCATGTATGAGGATTTAGGAATAACTTTTATGTAATCTGTTTTGATTTCATTGATATTAATAAAAGACTTGTTTTATTTTTATTGCGGGCTCTATCTATTTTAAGTGTTTAAATAAGATACACCACATTTTAGAGTAAAGCTTTTTATGGATTGTGATGAGATCATAATAATGAGACCTAAAAGATGATAACTCTAAACTTAAATAGTTCCTGGTCGTAGGATTACTAACTGGTAATTAATAATCCGCAAAGATTGGTACATACTATGCTTGCTTCATTATGAAGGATGTCTGTTCTCATAGACATTTGTGTGGTGACACTATAGCTAGTATGTAGGTGCTTATTATAGAATAAGTTCACTGAACATGACTCACACAGCTGAACAACTGATGGAGTTCACTCACGTGTCAGCAGTTGTTCACATAGTGATAGTTGTACAAGTATCCTTAGACTTGAGGTCATCATAGTCATCTTGTGTACACTGAACTATGCTTTGGTTTAGTTCTTGGTCTCCAGGGACAATTATAAGGGTTCTACTGGGTATAGGAATTTGTACACGAAGATAGTGTAGGATCAATAAAGGATCTACCCCTTCCAGTGAAGGAAGAGAATGTTCAATGTTAATCCACTTATGCTAGTTCAGGAATATCTGGCCAGAGTGAATGAAATTAGAAAGGAGTTTCTAATTTACATTAAATAGAACTAAGCATAGTGAATGGGAAAGCAAGTGATTAAATAAGATAGGCTTGACACAAGTTCCATGCCTTGTATTTAATCGTGACATTGTAGGGTAGAAGGAATTGATTATACGGTAACTACTCACTGAATAGGTTCTTGGTATTCTAAGCAGTGAATTCGTATTATCCCGATAGTCGCGATATGCTGAGAAGTATCCCTCACGATGTAGAATAAATATGATTAATTAATTAATCATATTTAATGAATTAGAGAATTTTATATAAATAATGATAAAATAGTTTTATTATTATTTATTTCTACTACCGGCTTAATATTGAACCTACAGGGTCACACCATAAAAGAGAATGATTTAATGGTGGAGGAATTAATTAATAATGACTGATAATTATTTATTTATGAAATAAATAATTAATTGGAAAATTAATAATTGATTAAATGAGATTTAATTGATTATAAATTAATTAAGAAAAGTTTTTAACATTATTAATTAAGAATTTAATTTTTGGAAATTAAATCAAGTGAGAGAATTATTTCTAAAGTGTTTAGAAAAAAGATTAATAATTAAATGGTGTTTTAATTATTAGTGAGAATAATAAAGGGTTAATAATAATAATATTTTATGGGAAAATTTTCAGCTGAAAATTTTGCCTATAAATATACTATTATAAACCCTATTTTTGCCTCAACCTAAAAATTTACAAAACCCTAATTCTCTCCACCTCCTCCTCCTTCATTACATCGATTTCTTGGTGGGTACCGGTGGAGTGCTTCACACTTGAGGAGCAGTTGCTAGGGTTCTCCGCTCGTGGTTCTTGGATCGCTTTTAAAGGTTAGAAACGATCCCTCAATTTAATTCACAATCTGTATATGTATTATATGGATTTTATATCATGAAAAATTATTTTACGATGCTTCTGTGATAGATAAAATCCTATAGACTGGAGATTCTACCATGTTCACTGAGTTCAAGTAGAGAGCTGGCCCAAGTATTACTTTTGGAAATGACAGCAATAGTTATATTGCGGGATGTGGCTTGATTTCTAAAGACAATGTCATAATTGAGGAAGTTGCCCTAGTGGATGGACTCAAGTATAATCTGTTGAGTATCAGCCAGCTTTGTGACAATGGCAACTCTGTAACTTTTAATACTGAAGCCTGTGTTGTGGCCAACAAGAAACCCAATAAAGTGGTCCTCACTGGAATGAGAAAAGGAAATATGTATCTAGTTGACTTCAACTCATCAAATGCAGAATCTGTCACTTATCTCTTCATCAAGGCAACTCAAGATGAAAGTTGGCTATGACACAAGAAGCTGTCCCACCTTAACTTAAATACTATGAATGAACTAGTCAAGAAAGATTTGGTAAGAGGCATTCCTCAAGTGGAATTATCAAAAGAAGGATTGTGTGATGTATGTCTTAAAGGAAAGAAAATCAAGGCATCATTCAAAAAGAAGTTTGAATATACAATTGAAGAACCTTTACAATTACTACACATGGATCTATGTGGACCAATCAATATGTTGTCTATATCAAAGAAAAGATACTGCCTAGTAATTGTGGATGATTTCTCAAAGTTCTCTTATACATATTTTCTCAAATCCAAAGATGAAGCTAGTGAAATCATCATCAATCACATAAGGGATGTCAACAATCATCCTGATTTAAAAGTTAGAAGAATCAAGAGTGACAACGGAACTGAGTTCAAGAATTCTGTGATGAGATTATTTTGTGAAGAGAATGGGATCATGCATGAGTTTTTAGCAGTAAGAACCCCACACCAAAATAGAGTGGTGGAAAGGAAGAATAGATCTCTTATTGAAGCTGCAAGAACAATGCTTGAAGAATCAAAGTTACCTACATACTTTTGGGCAGAAGCTGTAAATACTACATACTACACTAAGAATATTTCTTTGGTTAATCAAGCAAAGTGCATGACTCCCTACCAATTGTTCAAGAACAGGAATCCAACATTAAACTTTCTTCATGTCTTTGGCTGCAAATGTTATATCTTAAAGAATCAAACTGATCAGCATGGAAAGTTGAATACCAAAGCAGATGAAGGCATTTTTGTTGGATATGCAGTTGGAAAAGCATACAGAGTCTACAATCTCGAAACCAATATTTTTATGGAATCTCTACATGTTGTGTTTGATGATAAGAAGATTGAAGGACTGCAAGATAGAGATTTCCATAAAAGTCTCAAATTTGACAATGTTGAGATGACTTGTGATGATAGTGTAACGACTCGTATATTCTTGGTATTATTTAAATGTGTAATTATTGAATAATTAAGTAGATAAAATATGTTTGGCAAAAAAAACAAATAATTAAGTAGATAAAATATGTATATGAATTTTGTCAGCGGGTTATTGCTTTGTTAGTATGTATATGTAATTACTAGTGTATGTGATTGAATTGTGTAGTTAATTATTGGGTTGTATGATTTTGTTTCATTTTTAAAAGTGATTTTATTGCAGTTTTATTTTTCATAAATATTTGGATTGTCTCTAAATTATTTTTATGGTTTTATAAATATAATATTTATTTTTGGGATTTTATAAAATTTAGAAATCAATATCTCATTAATTATTTAGCCCTAAATGATTTGCTGATTGTATTAAAATGTAAATTCAATATTAAATCTCATAATTCATCAAAAATTACGGAACATATAATTATTTAAGTTTGGAATATTCTGAGAATTTTAAAATTATTTTGGGAATTTTCAGGATTAATTTCAGCAGCGCGTTGATTCGTTAAATTGATAAAAGCGGGTATAAATTGAGTTTCAGAAATTATTTTAAAATTACAAAATTTATGTTTTTATAAATTTCGGGATATTTGTAACATTTTAAGACTGTTGTTGTGATTTTCTGAATTTGTTTTTAAGTACAGATTGGTTCGTTAATTGTGAAATGCGGATACGAGTTGCGTTTCAAAAGCGCTTTAAAAACTATGAAAATTTTATTTTATTAGTTTCGAGATATTTAGAAAATTATAAGATTATTTTAAGATATTTCCGATTTATTTTCACACGCAAGTTAGTATCGATAATTGCATAAAGGCGAGCCGAAATTAAGCTTCCTCTCATAAGCAGGGACACGTGGTACACTGTAATAACCCCAATTTTTGGAAATTTTTGAAACCCTTATGAATAGTTATTTTGCAGATTATGCTGAATGAGAAAACTTTTCATGCCACACTATATAGGGGTTCTGTTATGGATATTCTGAGATTTTATTAGTACTCTATATGGTATATAAGTGTATGTAAAGATCGTCAGAATCCAATTCCAAACACTTTGATTTTTCCCGGAAATCCACTAGATACGGAAAGAATTGAGTATAAGGTAACAGGATAAAAAGGATTTAAATTAAAGGATTATAAGAGAGGATCATAAAAGGAATATAATGTATTGCGAAAGGTTAAGGGAACCCAAGTACTAAGATCCCGGATATGATCTCTCAAACGATAAACGAGAACGAAAGATAAGCGAACCGTAAAACAAATAAGTGACCAAGAGACAAGCTTGTACAAGAAGCCAAGGATTGTGACATCATCAAATCACAAGGTGTGGACAAGTGGAAGCATTATGACATGTGCAAGGTGACATAAGCATGACAAAAGGGAAGGAATTGTTGGATGATTGTAAACCACACAAAGTTCAAGGTTAGAAAGGTAATTAACCAAAAACAAAACCAAAACAACCTAGCTAGCCAAAAAAAATCAAAGCAAACACAAAATTTTTCATTTCTTCAACATTGCTCTCGGCTTTTTCTTCTTTTCAAAGGAAGAAAAATCAAAAATCAAGTTCCAAGCATTGTTAAATCACAAGGTAATTATCTAAGGTTCCTTGTACATAGATATGGATGTCCTATAAGTTTAAGCTTCTAATTCCTTCACAATCTCTTCCATTAATTCAAGGAAGAAGATGGTGAATAGTAACTTTCAAAAAATAACTTTAGTTTTCTTGAATTTTTATGAAAGTTTAAGGTTATACAAGCAAGGATCAAGGTTCTTTAGGCATTCAAAGCTCTCGTGTTGTGTTAAGAAGCTTCAAGGAAGGTATAATCTCTTAACCAAGTTTTGTTATTGAATGTTAAGAGCATAATATGAGTGTTATAGTTCATGAGAGGCTTGATGGTTGTGTATGTAGAGATTAGTTGGTTTTGGGATGTTTTTGGAGTTGTAAATCTTGGTTGTTGATTAATGAACTTAAGTGTAGTTTAATTCATGATAAAGAATAGTATAAATTGTTAATGTTGAGTTGTTGGGGCTGTTATGATAAAGTATGGATGGAGTTTTGATTGGGTTGTGATTGTGGGTTGATTGGTGATGGTTTGGTGTTGAATTGGAATGGTATAAAATTGGGAAATCGCATAAACATAGCCGTCGTAATGTCCGATTTACTTTAGACTGCTTTTGTTCATAACATTAGGACCCGAGAACTCCCTGATAGGTTTTGACCATTGCCAGGTTTAGATAGTTCATGTTACGAGCTTCGTTTTGATATATGGTTCGTTTGATTCCGATGTACGGTTTAGGAGAAACGGCCGTTTTAAGTAACGACGTTTCGCGAACGAATCATTACCCCTCGCCTTACTTCGAAACATAGGTTAGAGACCTTAAAGGACTAATTGAAGTATGAAACAATTATGTTAAGTGTGTTAGGCAGTTGGTAAGACACTCACGAAAGAATCGCCTTAAAATCCTTAATGGTTAATTTATTAAAAATGGTGGAGCCGAGAGTACTCGAGCGACTTAAGTGAATCGTTAAGCGCGAAAGCGAACGTTAGGACTCTAAATGGTTAAAGTCTAGTTTCTTAAGCGATCGGGGTTTAATTCCGACTTATGTTGTTGTTCATAGATTATCGGACCCACTCTAAGCTTAAGTCTATCCGGGAGCACTCAGGCAAGTTTTCTACCCGTTATACTGTTGTTGTGATGTATATGTGTATATGCATGATCTTGCGATAAATACATATTTGTTATTAGCAAATTCTTGCGATATATTGTAGCATGTGATATGGTATATATGCATGCCTGTTTCATATTCTTGGATTATATATCTGTTGTTTAAAATGCTTACAGTTGCATAATACCTATGCTAGAGATAAGCGGTATTGAGTTTACCCTTAGCATAGGGGATCAAAAGGTGAACATATGTCTAAACCGGGAGTCGATGTTCCCGAGTATAATATATATATTTATATATATATATATGGTTATAGTTTTCAAAACTATTAATCGAATAAGGTTTATTCGATAACTTTAACTTTATTTTATTATTGAATATTATTTCGAATATTCATCCGAGGACTTATGACTCCTTTATTTTATTATTGAATATTATTTCGAATATTCATTCGAGGGCTTATGACTCAGTTATATTATTAATGATTATTAATTGAATATTCATTTGAGGATGTATGACTCCTTTATTTATTTAATGAATATTATTTATAATATTCATTCGAGGTATTATGACTCTGCTTATTATTTAATAATATTCTTTATTTTATTAAAGAATAATGTTCGATAATCAAACTTACTTTTGATTATTCAAATAAAGATAGTACCTTCGTATAAGTATATCTTTGGTTATTTAATACTCATTTCAAGTATAAGTCTTACAACTTCTACTTCAATTATAAGTATAAAGATTATTCTTTATGGGAATATTATTTAAATAATAATATTCAGATATTTTCTAAATACATTGGGACTGATTTATCTTATTAAATCAGCATTACTCCAAACACTCTTTAAAGTGTTTTCGAGTCTTCAAAATGATTTTTAAAAGTTAGAGCGGATCCCAAAACTCATTTTTATATTTAAGATCTTCCTTTAAAAAAGGGGATTTAAATACTCGCTCAAAACCTGAGGGATCCGGCTCTATGGTGTATTTTATATTTGCAACAAGGTTGCAATTTTGGTAAATGAATTGATTACTTACCCAACGTTCGGGAAGTAAGTCCATCTATCGAGTCGGCATAAGCAACATGGGCTCAGTGGGCGTCCATGATAGTGTAAGTGGCTCAGTGGGAGTCCATCAAATGCATAAGTGGCTGAGTGGCAGTCCAGCATAAGGTCCTATTGCGACCAGGGTGATGACTAGTGGGGAATTCGTCCATCTACTAGTAGAAAAGGTTACTTATTGGTATCTTTGCCTGATCAGCAAGATATCAGGTTTATGCCAAAATTCTTTCCTTTCCAAATTTATTGGATATTGCAATTATGTTCATACTTTACATGACAGAGGTTTTCAGGAAATGTATGTATATATATAGGTGTATATATATATCGGGACTTAATGAAGTATATCATAACTTCATTTCCTTCAAAATATTTCAAAGATTGAATCTATTCAAGTCTTATCTTGTAGTCTCATCAGTGTGATGAACTTTTGAAACTAATTATAACTGGAACGGTGGTAGTTCAAGTAGTATTCGAAAAAGATATAAGTATATTGGAGTATCTTGTAACTTCATCTTTTAAACTTATATCTAGTAAATGATTATCTTATGCATATCAAAGACTTTCAGAAAAACGTTGAGACAAGGTTAGATATATGAGATCACCTTGCAACGATATTTTTTATACAGTTATAAACTGGAACTTTGTGTATATTATACATGGAAGAGGACTTCCAAGATTTTGAAAAGTATATATGTATATATATTGAATATTTTGCGACTTCATCGCATTAAGATATCAAACTTGGTTCATTTCTTTTGACCAAGACTTTCATGAGTACTATGAGAAGGCTCATATATTGTTAATCATTATACATATTATTTTGGTGGGCTTGCTGCACACCCTTGCTTTCTTCTTTCATCACACAACAGCAGATTGGAAAAGATGAACAGGACCAAGCTCCCGATTCGCGAGCGGATAGGAAACGTTCCGCAGTTTCCTATAGGCGTTGATGCCGCCGTAGCTGAGGTAGGAGCTACCAATAGGCTAGGCTTTCAACTTTTGATGTACCAGATTATGTATATTTATGAATTGTAATAATGGCAAAGAAATGTAAATCTATTCAGAAACCCTTTTAAGGTGTAATGGCATATAATTTTGGAATAAAATGATTCGTGTTACTTTTGGATATTCATCTATGAGACTATAACTTGTGGCGTGTGTGTTTATTGTGGGGTCACAGTACAGAGTAGTTGATTGTTTATTAAGATTGGGTGTTATTAAGGGAAATGGAACTCGTGACAACCCGGATTCCCGACCCCGGATTTGGGGGTGTTACAGAAGTGGTATCAGAGCCAAGCGTTATAAACCTCAGAGATGATGTGACGTTAAGATAATAAGTTCACTAAGATGATAAGAACTGTTGCCAAGTTCATAGTCGGGCTACCTAACGTAGTACTGACAGTTAAAACCCTTATGGGAACCCTTATAAATATCGTAATAGAAGCGTAGTTCGTTATTGTATATGGTAGCGGGACTCCGAACCCCGAGGTTGAGGAGCAACAACGCGATGATGTTTTATTACTTATTGGAGATCAGATTATGGATCCGATAGAGCGTCCTAACGCGGGACCGGATGATGTTCATATTGAGGATGTTGTCCTAGAAGGGATTGTTGCTGAGAAGAATCCCGTGGAGGATCCTGACAAGAATGAATAAAGGTCCACTGAGGAATTGATGACCATATTTAGGGAACTACCAGAGGTAGGATTGGTCGGTCACTACCAGAGGTTCGTTCAAGTTGTAAAAATAGTAGCCCCTTTAACGCGACTTACTCATAAGACTGAGAAGTTCGAATGGACAGAGAAATGCGAGGACAGCTTTCAAGAACTGAAGCAAAGATTGGTGATGGCCCCTATGTTGGCATTGCCGGATGGAAAAAGGAGATTTTGTAATGTGTAGTGACGCTTCACATAAGGAATTAGGGTGCTTCTTATACAGCACAACAAGGTAATCGCGTACGCGTCAAGACAATTAAGGAAATTTAAAATTCGATATCCCCACCCATGAGCTTGGGCTCATGGCAATAGTTTTGCCCTAAAGATTGGAGGAACTACTTGTACGGAGAGAAGTGCAAGATTTACACAAACCATAGGAGCTCTAGTACATTTTCACGCAGAAAGAGCTCAATGCGCCAAATGAGGTGGTTAGAGCTAATCAAGAATTATGATTGGGAGATTCTTTATCATTCGGGGAAAGCCAATATGGTGGCTGATGCCCTTAGTAAAAAGGAGAGACTCAAGATGATAATGTCTTTTGGAGAGTTTATAAGAGATTTTGAGAAAATGGAAATAGAAGTGAAGGTAACCAGAGCCGGTACCGAAAAGCTGTTTGAGATTACAATACAGTTCAAATTATTGGAAAAGAACAGATTGTGCCAGAAAAAGTGATGAATGAAGGCAGAGAGCCAACAAATAGATAAAAGATTAATACCGAGAAAGATGATAAGGGAATAATGAGGTATTCCTACAGAATTTGGGTTCCAAATGTTCAAGAGCTTAAAGATGAGATCTTAGATGAAAGCTAGTTTGAGGAATAAGATTTAGTGCAAACCCTGAACGTGATAGTCAGGGAGGTCGCCATCAAGATAGAAGGAACCCATAACATGATAAAGTGGAAAATGAGGATTTAAAATATGCAGAAGGACCCTGATTATGGGGAGGAGGAGGGAATGTTCAGACTAAGGAAACAGAAGTCGAGTAAGGAAAGGAGACCCGAGACGGTACTCCTATACGAAAATTTATGGACCTTTCTAGACAGAACTTAGACTATTATCCCCAACCACCACCCTGAGGAAAT
The DNA here is from genome assembly GCF_009905375.1 of Apium graveolens. Lineage (NCBI taxonomy): Eukaryota > Viridiplantae > Streptophyta > Magnoliopsida > Apiales > Apiaceae > Apium > Apium graveolens. The sequence goes on from NC_133654.1 coordinate 176,781,559, forward strand.
AATGCGGTAGGAAATCCGTTCATGACCTTTAAGTCGCTAAGCTCTCAGAGTTCCAAGGAACAGGTTGACCCAGTCGAGGCAAGAGCCTGGCTAAAGGAAATATAGGAATCATTTGAGATTCTAAATGATTGACGATCACAAAAGACTATTTTTGTTACTTACCCTCCTAAGAGAAGGGCCACCACTGGTGAAAGACCAAGAAAGGCACGGAGCCAGGGGTTAGAATAAACTGATTAAAGTTCAGTCAATTGTTTTCAGGAAAGTAATTCCCAAAGATAAGGAGATAGTGTAAAAGCTTTGGAGCTAGAACAAAAGCGGATGAGTATGATGAATTATGAATCTAAGTTGTAAAAGTTATCAAGATTCGTTCTGAGGAAACGAATCCAGAATGACGGGATGTTTGAAATCAATGCTTATGTTGTGTTGGTTCATGAAATAATGATAAGAGAAAGGGAAATAAAAAGAAACTGAAGTGGAAAGGAATATAAAGGCAATAGAGTTTGAGGAATGATAAGGGAGTTGGGTATGAGGAAACCCTAAAGACTCGTAGCAATAGAAATAGAAAAGTATGCATTCGTCAGGATGAGGGTGATTCACCATGGGTTAAAATTGATGGGTGAAGGCATAAGAGATACATATATTTTATCCCCTGTAAGTTGGGAGGATTCGAGGAAACCTTGAGATAATTCGAAGGATAAATAATGAGACGCGGATAGACTGAGGAGACAAGGAAGTAAGAAATTAGGAAAATTGGATGAAGGAAGTGACCTTCAAGAATGTGAAGTGTAAGACCGGTGGCTCGATACCCAGAAAGGGAGACGCCAGGTTTGAAAGATATCCCAACATTGAGGTGACTGTTGAGATGAACAACAAAAGTAAATAAGGAATTATTAAGAAGAGGTTCACGTTGAACACGACCAATATCTTCCAGAACACCCTTGTTATCATTACCCAATTTAGGCAATAAAAGCGGATAACCATTGTTATCTTTTGGAGGCCATATTGATTGACCTCATTTTGAATACAGATGTTATTGTGAAATTCGGCATATACTATCGAGGTGGGAATAATTGAATAAGACACCCTTATCAGGGATATATGACAATTTATCCATGGAAGGATGCATGTACCTTTTTAAAGGTGGAATTAAGGATAAAACATCAGTAACTTAAAATGAATCCTAGGGGAATGCATAAAGGTTGGCATTTCACCCTTAATAGGGATAGTATGAGTTTTGACAGTATGAATTGGAAAGGATTAAGGTAATAAAAACCTTTAAGAATCAGTGGAGAAATTTTTCAGAAGTATATAGACAATGATTCTGGTATTAATAAATGGTATCTTGATATGCCCTGTGCCTAGGGTGTACCTGATGAAGGATTTAAGGATAACCTAAGAGGTTTTACAAGAAAGAAAGGTAATATTCAAAATTCTCAAGATTAGAAATGTTGATAAAGGAAATATGACGTAATTATAATGATGCCAAGTGGGGCACGTGTTAAACGACGAGAAATTATGGATCGAACCAGTAAAGGTCGAAATTGTTCAGGGAAATTAGGACCTAAGATTAAAGATGTTCTAAGTATGATTGGGAGTCAGTCGTGACAGTGATTAACCTCTAAAGACTGAGGCAATAATTTATGGAAAAATGGTGATTTTTTTTTACTCATCAGATTTTAAGGAAGACATCTTCACATAAGCAGTGATTGAAATGAGGTAGAAAATTTATTTGGAGGTGGTTAAAATGACATTGACTGTAAGGAAATTTTACTATCAGGAAAGGCCAAAGAGATGGCCGACACTTTAAAGGTAAGAGGATAATTATAGGCGCTTGTGCCAAAGGAATACAATGATGATGGTTAAAGCTAAGAAGGTTGTATTATGGTTTGGAAGATTGACATTCCTTCTGATGACTGTGCAATACCCAACCGTAATAGTAGTTGGTAAAGGTTTAATTCGTGTAATCGCCATGAGCGGGCTATCTATCTCAGAAGATACTATCTTGAGATAAGCCAGGACCATGTTTCAAAAAGGACTAGACGAAACCTTGAGTTAAGTCTTCTATTTAAGGCATACGATTAAGAATGGTATTAACCTGCTATCGTTGCTTTGATTGAAACTCTTCTGCAATTTTATCTGCTTCATGTCATGTATGTATGTCAGGATCAGGAGTGTTCTTCATGAATCATGATTGGTGATTATGTTAACTCCTTAGAAGTATTCTATACGACATGTATGGACTCCGTATGGTTAGATATTAAGATTTCATGGAAAGTGAATGATGACAGTAGGTCAGTAGTGGACCATAGTAAAGCAGCAATGATTCTGCGAGTAATGAGTTGATTACAACCGTGAGAGTTGTATTGGAATGGATGTTGAGATTGAGTACCACTAATCGGGTCGTGGTAGTGTATGAGTTATCATTGATAGACTAATTAAGTAGAGTATCTACCTATAGAATATTTATTCCCTCTTATGAAAAGAGAGTCGTATTACTATATGAGGAAGGTTGCGGTGCAAGCATAGAATTCTAGTAACAATGATGTCTAGAATGAGATCCCAGATTCGATTTTCGATATCGAGGGAGTTTCAAAGGCGATTGTGTATAAGCTCGAGGAAGAGCATGGGTCCATAGAACGATGGACGGAATAGCAAAAATATTTAGGCATGTGAAATGCGATGCAATAATACTTGATATATATACACATATGTTTTATTCTCCTATGACAAACCTCTATAGTTCAGAGGTAGGTTCCAAGCCAGATATTTTGTGGCAGTATATTTTTTTTCATATATACAATCCTCTTCAATTCGTTTTTTTCTCTTCTTTCGATTTCATATAAACTGAGAAGAACAACCCTTCCAGAAGGGGAGGTATTGCTGAATGACTATCTATCTGTGTGATAAAAGCCGAGTAGGATACCAGCTATTGTTTAATTGCTTGTCAAGTACTAAAGGCTGGCCACCTTCTATACTAACTATGAAATGTAACAAGTGTTCATGATCATAGTGATCTCTCAATGAATTCTTTTACTTCTATATGATGGATCAAGCTTTCGAAGATGGAGGCAGCTAGAAAGGAAGTGGTACCAAGTATGGTGGTATTCCGATTCTAACACGTTAGTGATACTAAGGTTGACGTGGTTATTAAAAGGTTATAGAATGCTAACGAGCAAAAGTATAACCAGTATAATATTAGGAACGGAAGGTAGTAGCGATTACGAACTGGAAAAGAATGGGTATTGAGAAGCAAAAGCTCTAATGTTAAAAGCTATAATAAGAGTCTGTGCAATAGACTTGAAAGAATTTGGAATGATCACTTAACACAGATTGAGTTTTCTTATGATAATAGATCATATGTCAGTATTGAGATATCGCCTTATGAGATCCTTGAGGGAAGACAATGTCGGACTCCCTTATGTTAGGATGAAGTTGTAGAGCGTAAGATGCTCGGACCCGCAGTAGTCCAAAGGATCAAGGATATAATAGATTTTAATCAGATGACGGCTGGTAGTAGCCCAAGATGGGAACACGAAGTATGTTGATTTGACACGAAAGGACAAGGAATAGGAAGTAGGGGACCTAGTGTTGTTATAGGTATTCCCTTGGAAAGGAAGGATGAGGTTCGGAAAGAAAGGAAAGCTAAGTCCACGAATTGTTGGACCCTTGGATATGTTAAGACGTATTGGGAAGATAGCATATGAGCTAGCCCTACCCCCGAACCTGTAGCAAGTTCATAACGTGTTCCACGTATCAATGTTAAGGAAGAGTAATTCGGATGCCATATAAATAGGGGCATATGAGCGCATAGACATGCAACCCGACGTAACCGATATGGAGCAACCAGGAAGGGTTATAGAGTAAAAAGGAACAAGTGCTTAGGAGAAGGGTTATCAAACTAGGCAGAGTTTGGTGATAGGACCACAATGTGGGAAAATTTACTCAAGAATTAGAAAGTGCAATGCTAAGAGAGTATCCCTATTCATTTTATATCTGATTCCGGGATGAAATCCTTTTAAGGAGGGGAGACTGTAATAACCCCAATTTTTGGAAATTTTTGAAACCCTTATGAATAGTGATTTTGCAGATTATGCTGAATGAGAAAACTTTTCATGCCACACTATATAGGGGTTCTGTTATGGATATTCTGAGATTCTATTAGTACTCTATATGGTATATAAGTGTATGTAAAGATCGTCAGAATCCAATTCCAAACACTTTGATTTTTCCCGGAAATCCACTAGATACGGAAAGAATTGAGTATAAGGTAACAGGATAAAAAGGATTTAAATTAAAGGATTATAAGAGAGGATCATAAAAGGAATATAATGTATTGCGAAAGGTTAAGGGAACCTAAGTAATAAGATCCCGGATATGATCTCTCAAACGATAAACGAGAACGAAAGATAAGCGAACCGTAAAATAAATAAGTGACCAAGAGACAAGCTTGTACAAGAAGCCAAGGATTGTGACATCATCAAATCACAAGGTGTGGACAAGTGGAAGCATTATGACATGTGCAAGGTGACATAAGCATGACAAAAGGGAAGGAATTGTTGGATGATTGTAAACCACACAAAGTTCAAGGTTAGAAAGGTAATTAACCAAAAACAAAACCAAAATAACCTAGCTAGCCAAAACAAATCAAAGCAAACACAAAATTTTTCATTTCTTCAACATTGCTCTCGACTTTTTCTTCTTTTAAAGGAAGAAAAATCAAAAATCAAGTTCCAAGCATTGTTAAATCACAAGGTAATTATCTAAGGTTCCTTGTACATAGATATGGATGTCCTATAAGTTTAAGCTTCTAATTCCTTCACAATCTATTCCATTATTTCAAGAAAGAAGATGGTGAATAGTAACTTTCAAAAAATAACTTTATTTTTCTTGAATTTTTATGAAAGTTTAAGGTTATACAAGCAAGGATCAAGGTTCTTTAGGCATTCAAAGCTCTTGTGTTGTGTTAAGAAGCTTCAAGGAAGGTATAATCTCTTAAACAAGCTTTTTTATTGAATGTTAAGAGCATAATATGAGTGTTATAGTTCATGAGAGGCTTGATGGTTGTGTATGTAGAGATTAGTTGGTTTTGGGATGTTTTTAGAGTTGTAAATCTTGGTTGTTGATTAATGAACTTAAGTGTAGTTTAAATTCATAATAAAGAATAGTATAAATTGTTAAAGTTGAGTTGTTGGGGCTGTTATGATAAAGTATGGATGGAGTTTTGATTGGGTTGTGATTGTGGGTTGATTGGTGATGGTTTGGTGTTGAATTGGAATGGTATAAAATTGGGAAATCGCATAAACATAGCCGTCGTAATGTCCGATTTACTTTAGACTGCTTTTGTTCATAACATTAGGACCCAAGAACTCCCTGCTAGGTTTCGACCATTGCCATGTTTAGATAGTTCATGTTACGAGCTTCGTTTTGATATGTGGTTCGTTTGATTCCGATGTACGGTTTAGGAGAAACGGCCGTTTTAAGTAACGACGTTTCGCGAACGAATCATTACCCCTCGCCTTACTTCGAAACATAGGTTAGAGACCTTAAAGGACTAATTGAAGTATGAAACAATTATGTTAAGTGTGTTAGGCAGTTGGTAAGACACTCGCGAAAGAATCGCCTTAAAACCCTTAATGGTTAATTTATTAAAAATGGTGGAGCCGAGAGTACTCGAGCGACTTAAGTGAATCGTTAAGCGCGAAAGCGAACGTTAGGACTCTAAATGGTTAAAGTCTAGTTTCTTAAGCGACCGGGGTTTAATTCCGACTTATGTTGTTGTTCATAGGTTATCGGACCCACTCTAAGCTTAAGTCTATCCGGGAGCACTCAGGCAAGTTTTCTACCCGTTATACTGTTGTTGTGATGTATATGTGTATATGCATGATCTTGCGATAAATGCATATTTGTTATTAGCAAATTCTTGCGATATATTGTAGCATGTGATATGGTATATATGCATGCCTGTTTCATATTCTTGGATTATATATCTGTTGTTTAAAATGCTTACAGTTGCATAATACCTATGCTAGAGATAAGCGGTATTGAGTTTACCCTTAGTATAGGGGATCAAAAGGTGAACATATTTCTAAACCGGGAGTCGATGTTCCCGAGTATAATATATATATTTATATATATATATATATGGTTATAGTTTTCAAAACTATTAATCGAATAAGGTTTATTCGATAACTTTAACTTTATTTTATTATTGAATATTATTTCGAATATTCATCCGAGGACTTATGACTCCTTTATTTTATTATTGAATATTATTTCGAATATTCATTCGAGGGCTTATGACTCAGTTATATTATTAATGATTATTAATTGAATATTCATTTGAGGATGTATGACTCCTTTATTTATTTAATGAATATTATTTATAATATTCATTCGAGGTATTATGACTCCGCTTATTATTTAATAATATTCTTTATTTTATTAAAGAATAATGTTCGATAATCAAACTTACTTTTGATTATTCAAATAAAGATAGTACCTTCGTATAAGTATATCTTTGGTTATTTAATACTCATTTCAAGTATAAGTCTTACAACTTCTACTTCAATTATAAGTATAAAGATTATTATTTATGGGAATATTATTTAAATAATAATATTCAGATATTTTCTAAATATATTGGGACTGATTTATCTTATTAAATCAGCATTACTCCAAACACTCTTTAAAGTGTTTTCGAGTCTTCAAAATGATTTTTAAAAGTTAGAGCGGATCCCAAAACTCATTTTTATATTTAAGATCTTCCTTTTAAAAAGGGGATTTAAATACTCGCTCAAAACCTGAGGGATCCGGCTCTATGGTGTATTTTATATTCGCAACAAGGTTGCAATTTTGGTAAATGAATTGATTACTTACCCAACGTTTGGGAAGTAAGTCCATCTATCGAGTCGGCATAAGCAACATGGGCTCAATGGGCGTCCATGATAGTGTAAGTGGCTCAGTGGGAGTCCATCAAATGCATAAGTGGCTGAGTGGCAGTCCAGCATAAGGTCCTATAGCGACCAGGGTGATGACCAGTGGGGAATTCGTCCATATACTAGTAGAAAAGGTTACTTATTGGTATCTTTGCCTGATCAGCAAGATATCAGGTTTATGCCAAAATTCTTTCCTTTCCAAATTTATTGGATATTGCAATTCTGTTCATACTTTACATGACAGAGGTTTTCAGGAAACGTATGTATATATATAGGTGTATATATATATCGGGACTTAATGAAGTATATCATAACTTCATTTCCTTCAAAATATTTCAAAGATTGAATCTATTCAAGTCTTATCTTGTAGTCTCATCAGTGTGATGAACTTTTGAAACTAATTATAACTTGAACGGTGGTATTTCAAGTAGTATTCGGAAAAGATATAAGTATATTGGAGTATCTTGTAACTTCATCTTTTAAACTTATATCTAGTAAATGATTATCTTATGCATATCAAAGACTTTCAGAAAAATGTTGAGACAAGGTTAGATATATGAGATCACCTTGCAACGATATTTTTTATACAGTTATAAACTGGAACTTTGTGTATATTATACATGGAAGAGGACTTCCAAGATTTTGAAAAGTATATATGTATATATACTGAATATTTTGCGACTTCATCGCATTAAGATATCAAACTTGGTTCATTTCTTTTGACCAAGACTTTCATGAGTACTATGAGAAGGCTCATATATTATTAATCATTATACATATTATTTTGGTGGGCTTGCTGCTCACCCTTGCTTTCTTCTTTCATCACACAACAACAGATAGAAAAGATGAACAGGACCAAGCTCCCGATTCGCGAGCGGATAGGAAACGTTCCGCAGTTTCCTATAGGCGTTGATGCCGCTGTAGCTGAGGTATGAGCTACCAATAGGCTAGGCTTTCAACTTTTGATGTACCAGATTATGTATATTTATGAATTGTAATAATGGCAAAGAAATGTAAATCTATTCAGAAACCCTTTTAAGGTGTAATGGCATATAATTTTGGAATAAAATGATTTGTGTTACTTTTGGATATTCATCTCTGAGACTATAACTTGTGGCGTGTGTGTTTATTGTGGGGTCACAGTACAGAGTAGTTGATTGTTTATTAAGATTGGGTGTTATTAAGGGAAATGGAACTCGTGACAACCCGGATTCCCGACCCCGGATTTTGGGGTGTTACATACATTCTCCTTATTTTACAGACACGTGGCAGCTGTTGGTTTGCAAAACAAAAAAATAAATAAAATGAAAATGAATAAACAAAACACACACGCACAAACCCACCCTCATTGTTCTTCCTCGCACACAATCTCTCTGCATCTCTCTGTACTCTCATCTCTGATCTCTAATTTCTCTTCCTCTCTTATATCTCCAATCGCCGCCCCGCCCATTTCTTTTTTCGGTTAATCGCCATCCCGTTTTCCGGAGAACCGCTTTTGGTTATCCCTGTTGATTTCCGTGGCTTGGCTTTTCGGTATCCTATTGTCGAGTTCGTAAATGGTTCCTTAAGTTGTGTATATATGCGTGTATTGCTGTGTGTGTACCTGTGATGTGTGTGTGTGATATGCGGTTGTTGTGTGTATTTTCTAGGTTGCTGCCGCCTCTCGCCGGAACTGGGTGGTTCAGTCTGCTGTTTGTGTTGTGCGATGGCTGTTGCTATTGTTTTATTTCGATTAATTCTAAATTCATTTTTTATTTATTTTGCAGATTATATCTGATTAATATTCGTGAGGTACAAATGAATTTCGTGTAGAAATCTGAATAATCGGTGGAATCGGTCTGGACACCTGAATTATTCGGGCACTGACAAATTTCGCCGCCGTCAGCGATGAACATCGGTGAGCTGACGGTGGACTGTGATGATTTGTTCTGAGTCCTAATATTTTAATATAAATAAATAATAAATGTACAAATTTTATTTAGGAGTTCGAAGTAAAATAGTAGTAAACTATTATTATTCGAGATTGGGATTGCGATTGTAATGGTTGATTGACTGTTGGGTTGAACTGGTGGTTGGGATTCGTGATTGGATTGTTGGATTGTGGTTGTTGTGAATTTGATTGTTGTTGGTTTGACGTCGATTGTATTCGACGGGTAGTCCGATAAGCAAAGGAAGCGCTGCCTGAATTTCGGGAACGTGCCCTGTAACATATCATAACTACCAGTCGAATGTAAATAGTTATATAATAATTAATGAATAATTTGTAAAATATAACTGACAGCTTGTGTTCTAAAACGACGAGTATATGCCTTTTCCGAAAATAATCATCGAGTTGCGTTTTGAATAGGTGAACTCCGATTGTTGTATGTATTATAATATGAATAATTACGAGTCGAGATATGTTATCGTATGGGTAGGTTGTTAGCGAGGATATGTCAAGCATACCTGGACGTCTAACATAGTGTTTCGACCCTGTAGGTTCTAGTCAGGGAAATCGAAAGTGGACGTTGGACTAAGGATAACCTAGTGGACAGTCGACGAGCTCAGTAGGGTCTCAACCAAAGAACCTGAGTGTTGAAGTCGAATCCAAGATGATCTAGTGGTTAGACGATAAATCCTGAGCGTCCAAGTTGGCTCAAAGTTGATCAGTAATAGTTATAAAGCTCTGCAAGGCAAGTACCCCTAAACTAATCTTTTACAGTTCAGTATATATGAATAGTTGTGGATTTCAATTACGTACTGGAACATGACGTTTTATGTTACGTATTCCCTGTATTTAATTATATTTTATTAACGGATGTTTTGGGGAAAAAGTAACTTCTGAAAATACCTATCTCTAGATTGTGATTAAATTAAAAAGGATTTTTGAATGTGTGCTGTAATTGTTTAAAAAGAGATAGGTGTAATTGATTTTGAAAACTGGATAAACGTGAATCAGATATCGGATGTGCGCACTGGTAGGCCGCTTAGTCCAGCATAACAGAGACCTAGCTAGTCTCTGAGTTCCGGAACAAAAATTGTGGTGGGATAGACTGATCAGCTGTCCCTAGAATTCATCCACTTTTATATCTGATTTTGGTTTAATGGTTCCGGTAACGGAACGAATAGTTTTGTGGTCCCAGTAACGGGATAGATGATTTTGTCATTCCAGTAATGGAATAAGTAATTGAGGTTCCAGTAATGGAACAAATGGTTTTGGGTCCCCATAACGGGACAAATGGTTTTATGGTTCCTTTAATGGAAAGAAAAGTTTGAAAATGAAAATAGCATGCTAAAATTGAACTCTGGTATTTATGCACAGCACACGACTGTTGATTTTGTTTTACAGAGCATGCTAGTTTTGATATCCAGTTTATACATGTTTTACTTGTTTTGTAACAAGTTATGAATTCTGTTCCTATAACTGTTTTATCATAAATTGTTTTACTTATTATTCATATAGTGGTACCGCTGAGCAATTGATTGCTCAACCTTGCAGAATGTTTTATATATGTCTTGCAGATGCCTAGGAGATTCTTTCATGGTAGTCAGGGCAGAGTTCCAGTTCCTTTCGTGTCAGGCTTCTCTGAGCTAGTGGTATTGGACCAAAGATGGTCTGCTGAGTTGCTGTATTAAGTTAGTTTTGTCAGGATAGTTTGTTATAAGTTAGACTTGTGTTATTTGTAACCTAAGTCATACTTAAACCTGGAAAAGGTCTTGGAAAAAGGGGTCATATTATATTCTATCATTGAATTGGTTATAGTATGTTTATTATTATTGTTGTTGATGACGTCAACTCCTGACCCCGGGGTTGAGGCCATCACAGATAGTGATGATGAAAGTGATCAAGAAACAATGTCTAAGGTTAATGCAGAAAAATCTACAATAAATGAAGCACAAAATTCAACATCCTTCAAAAGACCAAGTGCATCATCCGTTGAGAGACAATTTGCATCATCGGTCGAGGGGAAAAGATTAACATCCGTTGAGCCATCAATAGAATCTGAAAATGAACACAGATTACAATTAGAAAGAACCTCATCATCAAGTTATAGATCCACAAATCAAAGGGAGTTTGTTCTAATCAAACCTCAATCACACATCAAGACAATCATGAGGCCTCTTCATCTAGAGCTAATCTACCACAACAGAGAAAATGGACTAGAGATCACCCATTTGAATTAATCATTGGTGATGCATCTTCAAGAGTGCAAACAAGGAAAGCAACTCAAGAAGAATATTTATAAAGCAGCTTTGTATCTAAGGAAGAGCCTAAAAAGGTAGAATAAGCTCTGTTGGATCCTAATTGGGTTTTAGCTATGCAAGAGGAGCTAAACCAATCTTAAAAGAATAAAGTATGGAAGTTGGTACCTAAGCCTAAAGGAAAGAATCCTATTGACATCAAGTGGGTATTCAGAAACAAGATGGATGAAAATGGCATTGTGATTACGAACAAAGCTAGATTGGTTGCTAAAGGCTAATGTCAACAAGAAGGAATAGATTTTGATGAGACCTTTGCTCCTATTGCAAGACTTGAATCCATCAGAATTTTCCTAGCCTATGCAGCCCATCCAATTTCAAGTTCTATCAAATGGATGTCAAAAGTGCATATCTAAATGGAGATTTGGAGGAGGAGGTCTATGTCAGTCAGCCTCCTGATTTTGAAGACCCCAACTTTCTATAATATGTCTACTATCTTTTGAAAACACTTTATGGACTGAAGCAAGCACCTAGAGCCTGGTATGACACTCTGTCAAAGTTTCCCTTTAAAAATTATTTCACAAGAGGTACTGTTGATAAAACCTTATTCTTTGGAAATGTTAATGGCTCTAGTATACTCGTTCAAATTTATGTAGATGACATTATTTTTGGCTCTATAGATGAGAAACTTTGCAAAAAGTTTGCCAAATTAATGCAAAGTAAATAAGAAATGAGCATGATGGGAGAACTAACTTACTTTCTTGGTTTACAAGTTATGCAAGTTAGTGATGGAATATTTATTAGTCAAACCAAATATATTTTTGATCTTTTAAAGAAGTTTGATCTAATGGATTGCATATCTGCAAAAAACTCCCATGGTCACTTCCACTAAACTTGAACTAAACACTACTGAAAAGTCTGCGGATATTTCGAGCTATAGAGGCATGGTTGGCTCACTTTTATTTCATGAATTTTTGATTGTTTTAATGACTCTATGATGTAGTAGAGATCATAAGGATAGTTTTGGTATAATATTTGTATAGTTTTGGCTAGGAATTTATGAACCTCGAGTTATGCCCTATTTTTGAAATCAAAGTTTTATTCTTGTTGTTGATTGTATGTTATAAAGGATAGTAGGATTAGACTGTATGCGTTATCAGCTTTATTTTGGTACAAAGATGATTGATATTGACTGAGAATTGAGTAAACTCGAGAGTTCACCGGAAAACTCGATTTTCCGTCGAAGCTTTGATCGAATTCTGAGATTGAGAGCTTGATTTTTGTAGGTGTTGCTTCTGGAGGGTTTGGAAATTGATGTTGATTCAATTTGGTTGAGAAACCAGATTTAACAGAGGGTTTTGGGGCCGGATACGACCTCACCGGAAAATTCCCCGGCAACCAAAAACTGGGAATTACCAGAAACCGGCAAGAGTTTCCGACCACATTCATACGAACTCGTTAGGGTTCTTCATGACCCGTTACCCAGATTTCTTGACCCATTTTCAATCATTATTTCCCCATAATCCATTCTTAAAATCTGTTTGTACATATTTTATTTTATAAAAAATCAAAATTCTTTATTTTAAATTCTTAAAATCATTTTTATTTCTAAATTCATTTTGGTTAATTATTTTAATAATTAACTGAATTATTTTTAATTCCAAAATTTTAGTTTCTTTTGTCACGCCCCCAACTTAAACAGCAAATTAAATATAACTATTACAACATTTTAAAAGAAGAATACACAACCAACTCCAAGATCTTACAGTTTAGGGTTTGGAACAGCCCAACACTACCAACTATTACATCTGATCTTAAATACCGAGTCCTCACACAAACTACTATCACTTATTCTACCTGAGCTCGAACATAAGCATCAGCCTCACAGGTCTTACGGGCAGTCTGCTTGAATCTAACCATAGCTGCTAGCTGAAATATCAGGGTAAAGCAAGAAGTGAGCCAAATGTTCAACAAGTGCTAACCGTACGATACAAAACATAAATCAAGATATACATTAAAGAATGACAATGGAAAGACATAACCAATGATAACGAGAGATAAAACTATGTGAGATGGCATCATTTTGCTTGTATCAAAACAATTTTAAAATCATGTCTTAATCAAAATCATTTTATAACGCTACGGATTACAGCCGGTGATCATCCGCGAAGTAATCCCGAACCTCGTTGGGTTCTAAAGCATTAATGGGAATCCCTAGGCAACTTTTAAGCCTAATATAAGTGTGGAAAGGACTCGCGTCTCAGTCCAGATCCACCATTCCAAGAAAACATTTATCCCCCTTTGGGAGTGAAAAAAAAACCCACATTCTATTTATTTCAAAAACTGATGCCGAATTATGACAAAATCTCTTTTTAAAGTAAACATCTTTATCAAGGGATTATAGATCAACTCGAAACACGGGGAAATGGTGCTAACTCCTAGAGCCATGAATCACAAAACTAAACTCTATTAGGGTAACTGAATGGTTTTCATATATCAAAGTTTGGACAAGGGAATTTAGTGAGGCTATTGGATATCATGAAAGGAAGTGCCAAATTGGGATTAAAGCAATGGTTTCTCATCAAGGTTCAAGTGTTGGATCATCAAGAATGTAAGTTTCATGAATACTAAGGGTGTTAAGGTATGAAGAAATGATTTTTAGCTCAAGATATATTAGAATTGTCAAGCTTTAGGATAAGAAAGAGGGGTATCAATCAATGAGGGATCACTTTGATAAGTATCTGACTTTCAGGGTTCAAGGTAAGGTTCTATAGGGGTTCAAGTATCAGGATGAGATATCAATACTTAGGAATCATGTTAATCAAGAGAATCAACTAAGAGTGATAACTACCCTTTCTTTTATCATGGCATTCAAATTACTTTAGTATACTATCATGAATAAGTCTTTTATAGCAAGTTTTCCCTCGTCTCGAGATCCTACATAAATAATAATAATCCTCATTATAATATATTCTCACTAACTTAACCTTTTTACAACCCGAAATTAAACACGGATGGCACTTAGGCCTATATGCACCTAATTTTATATTCACTTTTAAATTACAAAAGTACACACATAGCCACATAATCACATATCATATATTAATACCAAATAACACCATATATACCATAATGCAACATTAGGCTTGGATTATCTCGACTCACAACTTAAGTCACTTGGTCGCTGAACTAGACAAGGTCTTCTAATTTTGGCTTTCTAACTCGATGTGCCTTTCCTAAATTATCCAACACCTATTGACCCTCACTTGTGCCTTTTTCTCTACTTACCTTATACTATCTTACAACTATGGTGGTCGACCTAATACTCACTTCTAAGTGTTCTAAAACTATGTGATAAGTGAAAGTGCTTACTGGTGCAAATTTCAGAATGACAACTATGGTTTCTTGAGTGCATTAGACACTCTTAAACTACAAGTTTTCCTTCAAAACTTTTACACAAGACTCTCCTGACCTAAGGGCATCTCAAAAACTTGATGTAGCTCAAGGGCCTGGCTTGGGCCTTCTTGGGCCTAAGCTAAAAGTCCAAGGTTCCCCTGTTTTTCTGGGCAGAAAACGCCCTGACTTGAATTAACTTGTGACACATGGTTATAACTCATATCCTATGAACTATGGTTGGAAAAACTTATCTGACACTCCCTCTAATTAAGGCCCAACAGGGCCTAATGAGGGCCTACCCATGACATGGTCAAATCTCCCTATTTCTAAGTTGCAACAAAACTGTCCCCTGCTGGACAGATTTTGTTATTCTACTTGTGCACCTAACCAAATGACATGCAAACCTCCAACCAACTCCTAAAACCTTTTATATACTCCCAATCCTAACTTATGGTGGCTTGGGCCTCAAAGTGCACATCAATGACATGGTCAAAACTCACTCTAAACCTCAGGGTACTAAACTGATTTTCTGCAGAAACTATAACTCTTCTTTCTCCTAGGTTTTGACTTGACAAACTCAACTACCAACAACTCAATACTCAAACCAAGACTTAAACATGGTAATCTACAGAACTAACTCCCTTATTCTCAAAATAACCTTGGGTGAGATCATCCTTACCTAGGGTACAATGATGGAAAAACAAAAGAAACTACACTTCACAACTCACAAATCTTCATGCTTTTGAAACAACAAGATATGCATTTTTATAAAAGATAACCATGAATTATTACCATGCAACAAGAAGCATAAATCAATATTAACACATTATTCCTACTGAAATTAAGGCTCACTAACAAAATATTTCTAAATGATCAAAATCTTATAACATTCTAAGAGAAATCCACATTCATGCATGTCTTCGGGTTTTGCAAACCAAAACAACACATTTTCTACATATATTCTATCATAAAATTGACATGCAAGCCTAGCATAAGCTATACCTAGATGATCACTTAGCATGCAAAGAGTTTTATCAAATTTTCACCACAAAATGCAAGTCATTATCACGTAAACATGCAAAAATTGAGTTAAGCAACAAGAATAGTCTTAAGGACCATTCATTCGGCTCCCATATGGTCATGGCCAAATGAAATGGATGGGAATGGCCATTTAATCATCAAGAGTTTCCCTCTCAAGATTTGGCACTTCTCCATTCCTTGTAGTCCTCTCAAAAACAACCCTAAACTCACAAGAATCAAGGTTGTACTTTGAGTTTCAACTAGAACCTTAACATGCAACTTCAAAACTTAAACTTTCTATTCAAAACTCTTTGAAATATGAATGATCATGGTATGGGAAATAACAATTACTTGTATAAAGAGTAGAAGAATGAAGAAAAAATGGGGAGGGGTGGTTCTCGGCTAAACCCGAGAGTGAGGGGGGAAGGAGTGCCGAGAGGAGGGAGAAGGGAGGGAGGAGAGAGTGAGGTGTGGGTGGACTTTGAAAATGATCATGACACTTTGCTTGTTTTATGGTATTTGATTTGACAAAATTTGAGTGGAAAGGATAATTGACAAGACTATCCCTCCACTTATACTTGGTTCATTTTGCATGCAAGGGTAAAGAAGGAAATTGGCTAGAAAAATAAGAGTTAGTGGGGTTGGAATTGTCCTCTTTGTCCTTGAAAAGAATGAGAGGGTGGTTTGCATGCAAGGGCTTTCTTGTAATTTGCTAAATATGACAACTAAAATTTATAATGATTTATATTTATAAAATAAAATACAAGTTCAAAAATTATAAAATTTATACCATAAAATAAGTTGGATTTTTAGAGACTTTATAAAATCATTTTCAAAATTTGTGAACAAAATACCTTTTAAAAGAAAAATTTTCCAAGGCTTAGAATATTCCTTATAAATCAAAAATAAAGAAATTAAATAAACTCTTGCTTTGAAAAATCATATACTACATAAAGCAAATTTATAATGCAGAAATTTTTCACTCACACCAACGTACAATCATTGAATATATTTTCATTCGGCTTTAATATTATACCAAATCCACAAATAATATTACATAAAATATCGGTCGTAACATCCTCTCCCTTTAAGGGATTCTGTCCCTAGAATCTAAGAGAACAAATGAGGATACCGGGAACACATATCAGACTCTAACTCCCAAGTCGATTCTTCGACCTTAGGGTTCCTCCAAAGTATTTTACTAACTTTACTGACTTATTTCTAAGGCTTTGCTCTTGCTAGTCGAGTATTTTAACCGGTTGCTCCACAAATGACAGGTCTGCCTGAATTTTTACAGGTTCATATTCTATCACATGGCTAGCGTCAGGATTATACTTCTTAAGCAACGACACATGGAACACATTATGCACATGCTGATACTGAGGTGGTAAGGCCAACTCGTAGGCCACCTTTCCCACTTGACTCAAAATCTCAAAAGGACCTATGTATCTAGGTGCTAACTTCCCTTTCTTGCCAAATCTCATCAACCCTTTTCTAGGTGACACCTTCAGCAACACAGCTTCACCAATTTGGAATTGAACATCCTTACACGCTGGATCCGCATACTTCCTCTGTCTATCTTGAGCAGCAAGCAACCTTTTCTGAATTAACTTGACCGAGTCATGCAACTGTTGTATCAATTCCGAGCCGAGAATTCTTCCTTCTCCTACTTCATCCCAACTTGTTGGTGATCTACATTTTCGCCCGTACAAAGCTTCATATGGTGGCATGCCGATACTGGAATGATAGCTGTTATTGTAAGAGAATTCAATCAACGGCAAGTGATCGTCCCAACTACCTGCAAAATCGATTGCACAACTGCGCAGCATGTCTTCGATTGTTTGAATTGTCCTTTCACTCTGGCCATCAGTCTGCGGGTGATACGCCGTGCTCATATTCAACTTTGTGCCAAGACATTCCTGAAATTGCTTCCAGAATCTGGAGTTAAATCGGGGATCTCTGTCTGAAACTATTGATACGGGTACTCCATGCCTTAGTATGATTTCGCGCACATACAGATGAACCAACTTGTCCAGTGACGACTTCTCGTTTATTGGAAGGAAATGCGCTGACTTCGTAAGACGATCAATTATAACCCATATTACGTCATGCCCGGATTTCGTTCGCGGTAGTCCTACTATAAAGTCCATAGCGATATTTTCCCATTTCCATTCTGGAATCTTCAGGGGCTGAATTAATCCGCTTGGTCGTTGATGTTCTGCCTTCACTTTCTGACAAGTATAACACTTCGCAACCCATTCTGCCACGTCTCGCTTCATATTTGGCCACCAAAAATTCTGCTTTAAGTCCCGATACATCTTGGTACTTCCCGGGTGGATTGAAAATTTCGAATTGTGGGCTTCATGGAGGATCTCATTCTTTAATTCAGGTACATGAGGAATACATATTCTGGAAGAGAACCTTAGTATCCCTTGCTCATCCCTTCGAGTATTAATCTCCTCTCCAGATAACTGATTATTCTTTTTCTCCATTACTTCTTCTTGACATTTCTTTATCTTTTCTACTAGTGTTGGCTGAAAGGTCATTGCACGATAAACTTCCTCGACTTTTCCGCAAGCACAAAGTTCCAATTCCAATCTCTCGATTTCTTCAGATAACTCTTTTGATGTTATCATCATATTCAGTCCCTCCTTCCTACTCAGAGCATCGGCCACTATATTCGCCTTTCCAGGATGGTAATTTATCGAACAGTCATAGTCCTTGATCAATTCCAGCCATCTCCTCTGCCTCATATTGAGCTCTTTCTGAGTAAAAATGTACTTTAAACTCTTGTGATCCGTGTAGATTTCACACTTCTCTCCGTAGAGGTAATGTCTCCAAATCTTAAGTGCGAACACTATGGCGGCTAGTTCCAAGTCATGCGTCGGGTACTTTAACTCATGCGGTTTTAATTGTCTTGACGCATATGCGATCATTTTACTGTGTTGCATCAACACACAACCCAAACCCTTATGTGAAGCGTCGCTGAAAATTACAAAGTTCCCTTGATCGTCGGGAAGTACCAACACCGGAGCTATTACCAACTTCTGCTTCAACTCTTGAAAGCTATCCTCACATTCTGCACTACATTCAAACTTTTGATTCTTTCTGGTTAACTTGGTCAATGGCGTGGTGATCTTCGAGAAATCCTTGATGAATCTTCTATAGTATCCGGCCAATCCTAGAAAACTTCGCACTTCCGTAGGAGTCTTTGGCCTCTCCCAACTCATAACTGCCTCAATCTTTGCCGGATCCACTTTAACTCCATTTCCAATGACATGCCCCAAAAATTGAACTTCCTTAACCAAAACTCACATTTGGTAAACTTGGCATACAACTTCTCTTGACGAAGTATTTCCAATGCTATCTAGAGGTGCTGCTTATGTTCTTCTTCCGACTTAGAATAAATAAGGATGTCATCAATGAATACCACGACAAATTTGTCCAAATACTTCTTAAATACCCGATTCATCAGATCCATAAATGCGGCTGGAACATTGGTCAGTCCAAACGGCATTACTAGGAATTCATAATGCCCATATCTGGTCCTGAATGCGGTCTTGGGAATATCTTCTTCTTTGATCTTTAATTAATGATATCCCGATCTCAAGTCAATCTTTGAAGAGCATTTTGCTCCCTTCAACTGGTCAAAAAGGTCATCTATCCTTGGTAGCGGGTAGCGGTTCTTGATCGTTACCTTATTCAACTCCCGATATTCTATGCATAATCGCATACTCCCGTCTTTCTTCTTTACAAACAGAATGGGTGCTCCCCATGGTGACGTACTTGGCCGTATCACTCCCTTATCCAACAATTCTTGTAGCTGGCTTGCCAACTCTTTCATTTCTGCTGGTGCCATCCTATATGGGGCCTTTGAAACTGGTTCTGTACCTCGAGCAAGGTTGATCTCGAACTCGATTTGTCGATCTGGTGGTAAGCCTAGTAGTTCGTCGGGAAACACATCCGGGAACTCGTTAACTACAGGGATATCTTCCATGCTGGGGTTGCCTTTTTCCGAATCCACTACATAAGCTAGGAACGACTCACAACCTTTTCTAAGTAGCTTCTTAGCCTGAATAATTGTAAGAAATAGTTGCTCCTGCCTCTGCCCCTTAAATACTACCTTCTCTCCACTCTTTGTCTTTAAATACACTTTCTTGGTCTTACAATTAATCTGAGCGCTATTCTCTCCTAACCAATCCATTCCTAAAATTATATCAAACTCTCCCAACTTGAAGAGTATCAAGTCGGCTGAAAACTTATACCCCAAAATATCAATCTCACACTTTGGACAAAATTGATTCACAGGAATCTTCTCTTGGTTCGCAATTACCACATTTAATACCTCACTCATAATCATTTTCTCACATTGAAGCTTATCAACAAAAGATTCTGATATGAAAGATCTTGTTGCTCCCGAATCAATCAATACTTTAGCTTTGACATTATTGAGTAAAAGTCTACCTGCTATCACCTCCAAATTCTGAACAGCATCCATCATCTTCAGATCAAAAGTCCTTGCTGTTGCTTGCGGGGTTGGTGTGGGTGGTGGAGGTAATGCCAATACCTCAGCTGGCACGCTTGCACTGGTACTTGCCACGTTCATCAGAGCTTTGACTGGTCCGGTTGCCTTGCACTCCCTAGCTATGTGTCCAGTCTTCCCACACTTGTAACACGTAACTCCTGGCTTCGGCATCTTGCACTCATTTGCCAAATGTCCCTTCTGATTGCACCTATAGCATGTCATGCTCAGCTTATTACACACTCTGGGGTGCCTTCTTCCGCAGTGCTTGTATTCTGGCCTCTAGAACCTGTTTTCTCCAACTTGCCCTTGGCTTACCTGATTGTTCCTCTTCGATTCTTGCCTTTGCCCAAATTTCCTTTCTTTTGAAAATTTCCGCCCTTCTGGAAACCAATCCTCTTTACATTCCGATCTTGTGAACTTCCTACTTCAGACTTTTCTCCATAAAATGGAACCTTCCTCTTCTTGTTATCCCTCTCTTTCCTTGACGGCATCCCATTATTCTCAATCAGAGCAGCTTTCTGTACTACTCCCGCATAAGTTTCAAGCTCAAACATAGCCACTCTATCTCTGATCCAAGGCTCCAATCCTTGCTGAAATTTCTTTGCTTTTTTCCTCCTCAGTGCTGGTATACTTCATTACAAACCTTGACAACTCAGTGAACTTCTTCTCATACTCCAATACAGTCATGTTCCCTTGCTTCAACTCAAGAAATTTAAGCTCCATCTGATTCTGCATGTACTTAGGGTAATACTTGTCCAGAAATAACTTCTTAAATCTCTCCCAAGAAACCTGCTGAGTGACTTCCATAGCTTTTACTGATTCCCACCAATAGATGACTTCTCCCTTCAAGAAGTAAGTAGCATACGGCATCTTCTGATCGTCTCCTAACTGTACCAACTCAAAAGCCCTTTCCATCTCCTTGATCCATGTGTTAGCTATCACTGGATCAGTGGTATCATGAAATGCAGGTGGACTCACATTCTGAAAAGCCTTGAAAGTGACAATTTGTCTAGGTGGTACTAGTGGTTCAGGTGGTTGATTTGGCTCACGGTTATCTTGGTTTTCAATTCTTGTTGAAGAGTTAGTTGTTGTTGAGCTATAGCATTGGTCTGCTGTTGCAAGGTTTCCAGTAGTCAAAGAATGTTTGGGTCTGTGGTGGATGTGGTTGTTGGGTTCTTCTTTTTGGGAGGCATGATCCTGAAATAAGAGTTGTGTCAAAACATATATGAATGATAAAATGATTCGAGGGTATCGCATGGCATTCTCATTTACATATGGGGTCAAGTTTCCAAATTAAGCAGATATGATGATAAAAACGTGGAATAACAGTTGAGAGCAAATGGAACAATAGCACATAATTATTGAAATTTTAAAGGTCACAATACATAAGATTAGGACAAAGTCTGATTCTAGGAATAACAGGCTTATTTAAAGGAAACAACGGAAACAACTGGGGATTCCACAGAGTCTGATAGTACAATAACATGAAAGGTAAATGGAAAGAACGAAGGCTCCACTCCATCTGAATGGGGCTTGGTAGTCTTTTCATCTCGAAGCGACTTCACAATGCTCTGGAGCTCATCCGCCACCATTTGAATGACATACTGGCTGGTGCGGTCCCGGTGCGCTGACATCTCCTCAAGCTTAGTATTGACATACTGAACCAAGGTCTTCAAGTCTCGCAGTCATCTGCTCCTTGGGCTTCCCTTCGTAGTTTCGGCTGTCTGGATACACGTTCTTCAGTCGGTCGATCAGTCGGTCGTACTTTCCCTGAAGCATGTCGAACTCGCGCCTCAACTCAGCATACACAATGAAAGCAATAGTGTCGTCCGAACCAGAGGATGACAAGGAATGCGCCCTTTGCTGACAACCAATAAGAGGAGTATTAATAATAAATTTACTTATCCTACTCTCTCGCATATTATCTATAACCTACACACATATCCTATAACCTATTTGGGCTGTCCAGGGACTCTAAACCGTAGCTCTGATACCAAAACCTGTCACGCCCCCAACTTAAACAGCAAATTAAATATAACTATTACAACATTTTAAAAGAAGAATACACAACCAACTCCAAGATCTTACAGTTTAGGGTTTGGAACAGCCCAACACTACCAACTATTACATCTGATCTTAAATACCGAGTCCTCACACAAACTACTATCACTTATTCTACCTAAGCTCGAACATAAGCATCAGCATCACAGGTCTTACGGGTAGTCTGCTTGAATCTAACCATAGCTGCTAGCTGAAATATCAGGGTAAAGCAAGAAGTGAGCCAAATGCTCAACAAGTGCTAACCGTACGATACAAAACATAAATCGAGATATACATTAAAGAATGACAATGGAAAGACATAACCAATGATAACGAGAGATAAAACTATGTGAGATGACATCATTTTGCTTGTATCAAAACAATTTTAAAATCATGTCTTAATCAAAATCATTTCATGACGCTACGGATTACAGCCGGTGATCAGCCGCGAAGTAATCCCGAACCTCGTTGGGTTCTAAAACATTAATGGGAATCCCTAGGCAACTTTTAAGCCTAATATAAGTATGGAAAGGACTCGCGTCTCAGTCCAGATCCACCATTCCAAGAAAACATTTATCCCCCTTTGGGACTGAAAAAAAAACCCACATTTTATTTATTTCAAAAACTGATGCCGAAATATGACAAAATCTCTTTTTAAAGTAAACATCTTTATCAAGGGATTATAGATCAACTCGAAACACGGGGAAATGGTGCTAACTCCCAGAGCCATGAATCACAAAACTAAACTCTATTAGGGTAACTAAATGGTTTTCATATATCAAAGTTTGGACAAGGGAATTTAGTGAGGCTATTGGATATCATGAAAGGAAGTGCCAAATTGGGCTTAAAACAATGGTTTCTCATCAAGGTTCAAGTGCTGGATCATCAAGAATGTAAGCTTCATGAATACTAAGGGTGTTAAGGTATGAAGAAATGATTTTTAGCTCAGGATATATCAGAATTGTCAAGCTTTAGGATAAGAAAGAGGGGTATCAATCAATGAGGGATCACTTTGATAAGTGTCTGACTTTCAGGGTTCAAGGTAAGGTTCTATAGGGGTTCAAGTATCAGGATGAGATATCAATACTTAGGAATCATGTTAATCAAGAGAATCAACTAAGAGTGGTAACTACCCTTTCTTTTATCATGGCATTCAAATTACTTTAGTATACTATCATGAATAAGACTTTTGAACTACTTGCATTACGTACTCGAGGGTTCATGGAATTTCAAAGATAAGCATAAGATACGCTTGATTTAAATATAACAACATGACTCAGGATAGTTGCAACAATGTATGAACCATTAGCAGTAAATACGAAGGTCAAGTTGATTCACTTGCCTTGAGAAAGGCTGGTCTGGTCTGACTCGTAGGAGCAACTGGAGCTTCACTCGACCTTTATGGCAAGTTTTCCCTCATCTCGAGATCCTAAATAAATAATAATAATCCTCATTATAATATATTCTCACTAACTTAACATATTTACAACCCGAAATTAAACACGGATGGCACTTAGGCCTATATGCACCTAATTTTATATTCACTTTTAAATTACAAAAGTACACACATAGCCACATAATCACATATCATATATTAATACCAAATAACACCATATATACCATAATGCAACACTAGGCTTGGATGATCTCGACTCACAACTTAAGTCACTTGGTCGCTAAACTAGACAAGGTCTTCTAATTTTGGCTTCCTAACTCGATGTGCCTTTCCTAAATTATCCAACACCTATTGACCCTTACTTGTGCCTTTTGCTCTACTGACCTTATACTATCTTACAACTATGGTGGTCGACCTAATACTCACTTCTAAGTGTTCTAAAACTATGTGATAAGTAAAAGTGCTCACTGGTGCAAAATTCAGAATGACAACTATGGTTTCTTGAGTGCATTAGACACTCATAAACTACAAGTTTTCCTTCAAAAATTTTACACAAGACTCTCCTGATCTAAGGGCATCTCATAAACTTGATGTGACTCAAGGGCCTGGCTTGGGCCTTCTTGGGCCTAAGCTAAAAGTCCAAGGTTCCCCTGTTTTTCTGGGCAGAAAACGCCCTGACTTGAATTAACTTGTGACACATGGTCATAACTCATATCCTATGAACTATGGTTGGAAAAACTTCTCTGACACTCCCTATAACCAATTCCCAACAGGGCCTAATGAGGGCCTACCCATGACATGGTCAAATCTCCCTATTTCTAAGTTGCAACAAAACTGTCCCCTGCTGGACAGATTTTGTTATTCTACTTGTGCACCTAACCAAATGACATGCAAACCTCCAACGAACTCCTAAAACCTTTTATATACTCCCAATACTAACTTCTGGTGGCTTGGGCCTCAAAGTGCACATCAATGACATGGTCAAAACTCACTCTAACCCTCAGGGTACTAAACTGATTTTCTGCAGAAACTATAACTCTCCTTTCTCCAAGGTTTTGACTTGACAAACTCAACTACCAACAACCCAATACTCAAACCAAGACTTAAACATGGTAATCTACAGAACTAACTCCCTTATTCTCAAAATAAACTTGGGTGAGATCATCGTTACCTAGGGTACAATGATGGCAAAACAAAAAAAACTACACTTCACAACTCACAAATCTTCATGCTTTTGAAATAACAAGATATGCATTTTTATAAAAGATAACCACGAATTATTACCATGAAACAAGAAGCATAAATCAATATTAACACATTATTCCTACTGAAATTAAGGCTCACTAACAAAATCTTTCCAAATGATCAAAATCTTATAACATTCTAAGAGAAATCCACATACATGCATGTCTTCGGGTTTTGCAAACCAAAACAACACATTTTCTACATATATTCTATCATAAAATTGACATGCAAGCCTAGCATAAGCTATACCTAGATGATCATTTAGCATGCAAAGAGTTTTATCAAATTTTCACCACAAAATTCAACTCATTATCACATAAACATGCAAAAATTGAGTTAAGCAACAAGAATAGTCTTAAGGACCATTCATTCGGCTCCCATATGGTCATGGCCGAATAAAATGGATGGGAATGGCCATTTAATCATCAAGAGTTTCCCTCTCAAGACTTGGCACTTCTCCATTCCTTGTTGTCCTCTCAAAAATAACCCTAAACTCTTAAGAATCAAGGTTGTACTTTGAGTTTCAACTAGAACCTTAACATGCAACTTCAAAACTTAAACTTTCTATTCAAAACTATTTGAAATATGAATGATCATGGTATGGGAAATAACATTTACTTGCATAAAGAGTAGAAGCTTGGTTGAGGAATGAAGAAAAAAATGGGGAGGGGTGGTTCTCGGCTAAACTCGAGAGTGAGGGGGGAAGGAGGGCCGAGAGGAGGGAGAAGGGAGGGAGGAGAGAGTGAGGTGTGGGTGGAGTATGAAAATGATCATGACACTTTGCTTGTTTTATGGTATTTGATTTGACAAAATTTGAGTGGAAAGGAGAATTGACAAGACTATCCCTCCACTTATACTTGGTTCATTTTGCATGCAAGGGTAAAGAGGGAAATTGGCTAGAAAAATAAGAGTTAGTGGGGTTGGAATTGTCCTCTTTGTCCTTGAAAAGAATGAGAGGGTGGTTTGCATGCAAGGGCTTTCTTGTAATTTGCTAAATATGACAACTAAAATTTATAATGATTTATTTTTATAAAATAAAATACAAGTTCAAAAATTATAAAATTTATACCATAAAATAAGTTGGATTTTTAGAGACTTTATAAAATCATTTTCAAAATTTGTGAACAAAATACCTTTTAAAAGAAAAAATTTCCAAGGCTTAGAATATTCCTTATAAATCAAAAATAAAGAAATTAAATAAACTCTTGCTTTGAAAAATCATATACTACATAAAGCAAATTTATAATGCAGAATTTTTTCACTCACACCAACGTACAATCATTGAATATATTTTCATTCGGCTTTAAAATTATACCAAATCCACAAATAATATTACATAAAATGCCGGTCGTAACATCTTTTATTTTCAAAAATCCAGATTTGTTTTAATTATTTATAATTTATTTTAATTAATTATTTATGATTTAATTAATTGATTAATTTATTTATTGAATTAATTTTATTTATAAATAGTTAAATAAAGTATAATTATTCATAATTAGGCCAATAATCCTTAAAAATCATTTTGAGCTTTTAAAAATAAATTTGAGTATTTAAAAATCAATTAATATTATTATTTAATTGATTTATTCTTATTTTAATCATAATAAGTAGACCCTTCATCCGTTTAATACTAAACGAACGCGTCTAGACTCAGAAAAATATTCCGCTTCCATTAAAAATACTTTCGAGACCCAAATCATTTTATATCGAAAGGTCGTTTGCTTTGTGAATTGTTCTGAATTGAATACTTATCGGAAAATCCCTATTTTGACTAGATTTCAGTATTAAAATACCGAGACCTATCTTTTAACGATCTGACATATATGGTATGTGCATAACATGATTACGTTCTATGTGATATGCATGCTATCTTTTGTCTGGTTTATTAAATGAGTGCATTTAAATTATAGAATTAACAGGGTTAGAAAAAGGTTAAGTTCAGTCTTTGCATACCAGGCAAGTACCCCTGTCATATTACAATTTCAGAATAGACAAATATAATATACTTGAGAATGATATTTTTGTTAGGTAAATCTTTTTTAAACAGTACTTTCGAATACTCTTAGATTGTTTGAGTCAGATAATTCTAGTAATTGTTCTACTAGAATATTGATCATATTCCTGATAGATAATGAATAACTATGCTATCTCATTTTACTCTATACAGTGGAACGTGATATTGATATTTAGCGAATAACTAATATTACTAGTCATTTCGCCATTAGTTATTGAAATTACTCCGGGCCATAAGAAATGGGGAGTTGATAATCTAAAGATATCGAATGATTTGATTTTCTTTATTTAATTATTTTGATCGGATAAATGCATATTGGTGGTGGCCGATATGTCGTATTTGAATGCATATTGGTGGTGGCCGACATGTTGCCTTTAAATGCATATTAGTGGTGGCCGATATATGGCAATTATCAGAGTACTCTTGATTTTGGACATGTTTCTACGAATCATGATCCAGTGTTATCACACGAACTGATCAGTTGTTATAGTACGTCAGTCACTTAAAGAACCCAATCTGAAAACTTATTATTTGGTGTTCATAGCTTATCTAGCTTTGATTGTTATTCAGATATTATTATTTTATCTGTTGTTCTTTGTTTATCTAAATCATACTGTTGTTATCTTTCCGAGCACATATTTATACTGCATGCTAAGAATTTCATAGCTAATACTTGTTTTATTGTGTTGATCTTTCAGAGAGGGCTTGAGATGCCTCATTTGTTGCATACTGCTAGGAAGAGGGTCCATTTAGTGGATCCTCAGATCTTTAGGTTTCTGGTGCCCCATAAGCAGCATGTAGGATGTGAGAGTTGGTGTAGTTTGTAAATTCGTTTGTAGTGTAATAATAACAATGAACTGGTTTGTAAAACTTATTAGACTTTTGAGGATTAACATAACTTCATGTAGAGGTTATCCTAATCGGGTTTGTAGTTGTAATAACTAATGGTTTTCTTTAGTGTCTATTTCATATTATAATATGTGCTCGATCCTTATGCATGCAGGGGTCATAAATACTATTTTAATTCCGCTCTGTATATTATTTTATAGTTTATCAGTTAGTGACCCCCAAATCTAGACCCCGAATTTGGAGGGCGTCACATGTTGGTATCAGAGCTTCAGGTTTTGGTCACTGAAATATATTCAGGAGTTGTCTTATTTGAGTTATAGGAAGATCACATAAGATAAGTGTGTGTCTAACTCATATCGAGTTCAGTTCAGACTATCGGATATAGTCTTTTGGTCATAAGTTTTAGATTTATATATGTGAGCTGTGATGTGATTCCAGGAGGAGCTCGTGGAGGAGGATAGTTCTGATGACACTGGTTATTCTGGAAGACGAGTAGGACCTCCATCCCTTCATCGGATTCAGATGAATCGGTTGAGAGTGAGCCTATAGTTGCAGTTATAGAGCCTAAAGTTGAGATGCTTGCAGACCCGGTGGTTGAGATAGTGCAGGATGTAGTGGCAGACCCAGAGCTGGTTAGGGTGGCCGAGAGGGCAATTCTTCCTGTTCATACGGAGGTGGTTGTGGATGTGTCCGAAGTTGATGAGACTCGTGTCATGAGGATCATGGAAGAGGCTCGCATGGCCGTATCTAGAGAGGTTGTTCATACTAGGGCTAGGCATACCCGGGAACAGAGTCTCGCGACCTCTATCGCTTCAATTACTTCGAGGACCCCAACGGCAGTGGCTCCTAGTGCAGTCCCATATCATGTATATACAGCAGTGGCCAGGGAGTATGACTTTCTCAGAGTCCAAAATGCTGGAATGAGTCAGACTACTCGGGAGATGGCACAGACAACCGCTTTTAGAGCAGGTGTTTCGAGTTCTGAGGTGCAATTGAGGGTTTGAGGAATTGAGTAGATTTCCAAGGCGAGGTTGGCAGAGCTTCCGTTCAGCAGTGAGGGGGACCCAGTATAGTGCGGAGGGTATAGTTATGCGCAGTGCATGAGCCGCGTGGCTAGAGGATGAGAGATGAGTTGGTTTAGGAGATGAGAGACCCTGTATAGTGCGGAGGGTATATGTCTTCTATTTTATTGTGTATGGTGGTGATAGCCAGTGATATATGATGCAGTGTGATGCGAGGAGTTTGCCAGCGGCAGCTGGGTTAGTTTAACGGAGTAGGGATATCTTTTGTAGCATAGTATATGCCTTTATTCTGTCATTCTTATTAACGAGTTGTATGTTTTTGAGTTTGTATCAGATTAGTCGAGTCAGTACTTTAGTTGGTTGTACTAGTATCTTTTATGTATATATATATATATATCTTCTCGAATTTGTAAATTAGGGTTTTAATACTTTGAATGTTCTAAATTAAAATTGAGTATTTCTTGGTTGAAGATTATTGTTTAAAATTGAAGTTACTATCGTGTAGATCGTTAAAAGACGATTTGATTGATATATGGATAGTGATCGGATGATAGTCGGAAGGGTTCCGTCAGAAAATTTGTCCAAACGATAGGGGTGTCAAATTGCTATTGGGCCCTTGAAGTTTCCCCTGGCTTGCAAAACTAGTACCATAGTTTTGTAAATTTACAAAAAACGGATTTCTGTTCAAAATTATTTAGAAAATGATATTTTTTATTATTTTAAAAATCAGAAAAATGGTTATTTGATTATTTTAAATCCAGAAAATTGTTTTAATTATTTATTTATTTAAAAATAAATCGAAATTATTTTATTAATTAATTTTAATTAGTTTTTAATTATTTTAATTAATCGATTAATTTATAATTAATTGATTAATTAATTTAATTAATTTTAATTAATTTTAATTGATTTAATAATTAGATTTAATTATTTATTTTTGATTTAAAAATTCTGAAAAATAGTTTCGAGTTTTAAAATATTATTTAAAATTATTTTCAAGGTTCGATAATTATTATAAAATTATTTTAAAGCCAGATTCGGGTGTTCGAACCCTATTATTTAATTATAAAATAATTCGGAGTCCCGTTTAAATTCCGAAAAATGTTCAAAAGTTCGTATTAAATACCTGGAAAATCATTTTGACTCCGAATCTTCTTTGAAAAATTATTTTGATCGAACATCTTACGTGTTATGTGCTACGTGCTAACTGATTGACGTGTTATATACCTATGTGGTTATGTTTTGACTGTTTTAGTCATAACTTTTAATCTGTAAATCGGATTTGGGTGAAATGAAGGGTAGATAAAAGTTTATGACGTCTATGTGATGATTAGAATGATATGAGATTGAGTGTTGATAGATACTTGTGATGCCTAGCAGAGTAAGCGAGGCATAGAAAAGGAGGCCAGTGATCAGTAAATAGAACGGAAGTATAGAAAAAGAAAGCAAGTGATCGATGAATAGAAGCAAGACATAGAAAAAGAAGGAAAGTGATGGAAAAGTAAAACTGTTAGATGGGTACAAGTAAAGTTGGAAATCATCGGTGATAAGGCAAGTACTTCTGAACCTTCTTCAAGATATATTGCAAATATTTTCGAATTGTTTCATAATATGTCGCTATTATTCAAATTAACTCCGGTTTTATATTGTAAGCACTTTAAACTATTTAACCTTGAACCCTGATTTTTATTGATCTTGAGCCATAAGCCTTTTTCTTCATAAACCATTGATTATTGAATTCTCAAATACGAGGCAGACACATACGATACTACTCCACAAATACATATCTACCACATACTGATTCTGATATTGAATTTCTTAGCATACCAATCCTTATTCCTTGTTTAACAGAAGACCAATTCTTGGAAACCTTGAACCCTTGGTCTTCTACTTTCTGAATCTTTCCCTGATTGAAAGCCAATCTTTTGAATTCCCTGTTATGCCTTCATGGTGTTGTGAATTACCCTATGCTTCAAGATAAATGTTGTTTATGATTCAGCTTATTGATTTACATTGGTTATCATATTGAATTGTTTTAGAATTGGATGGTTTTATAAATATGGACCAGATTCGTGGTCAGACCAAATTCGTGGTCATAATAGGCCAATGCGTGCCTTATATCCAGTATATAGAGCAAAGCGGGGAGCCTTACTCGGGGTTAGTGCGTGACTGATCAGCAGCCTAATCTTGATTTTTAAAATAAAAAGTGAATATCCAATTCTAATCATTGCTTATTCAGAAACTTGATTCTTTTGAATCATTTCAATTGGTGATTGTTTAACCTCAATTGCTGTTATTATTACTTGCTGAGTTAGTAAGCTCACTCTTGCAAATATTTCTATGTTTTCAACAGTTGAAAAAGGAAAATTATGGGTAACAAAGATTTCCAGTCCAGTGTGCGAGCTAGGATTCCAGGATAAGTTGGAACGAGCTAGCAGGAGCTTTATATTGTAGATGAGTTTTGCAAGATTGTACGATTGATATCATTATCAGATGTAAGTTAAATTAGTTGGGATTTGGTACGATGTAATAAAATATAAGGTTATGGCTTGTTTTCATACTTGAACCTGTTGCGATCCTTGGTTGTGAAAAGACAGGTCAATGCATATAATATTTAAATATAGTGTGTGTGTGTTGTAGACCCCAAACTTCTGACCCAGGTTTGGAGGGCGTTATAGTTTGGCATCAGAGCCACATGTTATAAGTCACTGAAACAAGCCTAGATTGTCGGGAATGGATAGAGGGTTAGGATTAGTATTAGGAAATAGAAAGATAGAACGTCGAGAGGTTGAATGCGACTGTACAATAGGTTTTGGTATGATTCGTGATGAGATTCAAGATTCTTATCTAGCGACGCGATTTCCAGATAGCTGCGATGGCGGATTCTTTTATCCCGGGATCGTCTGATCATTCAGAGCACTCAGGCGGAGGACCCTCATCTGATTCGCGTTCTGCTCTTCCATCGGTGTTAGCCATATCACGTCCAGCCGCGATGGTTGCACCTTTTCAAACTATTATCTCATCCCCTGAGGCGAAGTTAATTCGAGAATCCCCCCATATGCTGATTCTGGTTCTACCGGATGTTCGGTTGTGAGTGCATCTTCTCTTTCTACTCTCCACCTTGTTCTATAACATCCGTTTAGAACTCGTCTTATGATGTAACAACACCTATGAGGATGGATTCGAGAGCTACAACATATGGTGAGTACACGAGGTATTAAGAAAGGTGATAAAGAACCTAGAGTAAGGATACGTGTGTTCCGGAAGATAGCCGCTACCAGGTTGTATGGAACTATTAGTAAATATGCCACCCATGATTATCTTGTGAAGTGAGCTAGATGGATTTTAAAGGAATTTGAGAAGATTGGATATCGAAAGTTTTCTTGGAATTGATGATGATGTTATGATTAATCATGATACATATAGTAGTAATGTGATGTGATATTAGTCGATCTTGTTTTATAAAATGGATTTAATGATTGCTGGATGGATTTGTTATACTTAGTAATTGTAAGAGATGATGATAGGAATGTTACCAGTATGGAAGACTAGAAGTGAAGTTACGAATAAGATATTATGCAACAGTAACTGGAGTTTTGTTGACCAATGAAGGCAAAATGGACCCAATAAGGGGTATAAGATATATGGAAATAAATGGACTCTTACCTGATTGTTTCCCTAATTTGATACCTTGTAGTTGTTGAGAGGGACGACAACCAACTCATATAGTAATGACGACCAGGTGTATGATTTTCAAAATTTTAAACCAATTTTTAAAAGAGATTTTTTAACAGATTTTTTCTAAAAATCCTCTGAACAAAACAAGTTTTAAAAAAAACTTGGTTGTCCAATTACTACTTGAGTTTCTCGATTGTTGTAAGATTTGGATTACCTAGAAGAATACTTATTTTAGAAGTTAGTATGGTTCGTTTAGAAGGTCAAGTGAACCCACTATTATAAAGAAGGTTTGATTGTTCCTAGCAGAAGAATGCAATTGTTGTTTAATAAGTTTAACGACAAAACCAATGTACAGAGAAACTGTTCATCCAAAATCTGATACGATTAAAGTTCTAAGAATACGTCAATTCACAAGAAGCCGAGTATGAGCAAAGAAGATTGTGGAAATCTCCAGACTTTCTAAAGGAGGAACGTTATTAGCAAAAGAGGCGATATGTTGAGCGATAAGCGGCATAAGCAAAATTTGAAGTTATGAGTGTAAATATCGTAAGACTGCAAATAAAGTCGAATTATAAACATGGAAGCGCAACGCGAAAGATACAAGACCCAATACATGGGAATTTATCGAATCAGCATTGAAGCTATAAATAGATTAAATGTGGATGGCGACCAATGCTATCATTTTTTTCTATAATACCATTCATTCTTATGAATCTTGAATAAAGTATGAACCTCGTTCATAATCATCTCTATGAGGTGATAAGAAAATTGTTGTATTCCTTTCAAAATAATTTTTTCCCTCAAGTCTCATCTTCCGATTGAGACAGACAGTGTTATGGTGTGACGCTTTGTCAAAATGACAATGAGTCTGGTGGGACGCCACCTAATCATGTGCTGTATGCCATATAGTATGAAAGACTTGCCATCTTGAGTACAAATATGGTTTTCTCCCTCATATCCAAATCATCATTCATTTTTTCCTCTGCAAATATGATTTTTTAATTCATGGATCTTTCTGATTATTTCCTTGTACCCTTATTCCTTACAAAAAGTTTCCAATCAGAATCATATACACAAATTCCTTCTTGTGTAAGGTCTATCCTTTGAATATTTTAAAAAGGACGTGAAATGAACCCGTGAACCAGATGGAGTTGTATTATGAGTATAAATAATTGCAATCCAATAAATGGTGGACATTTACATGCAAAAAAGAATCATTATGCCAATAACGTGGTTATCGCGACGACATCAAATCGGAAGCGGAAATCTGTATACATGTTACATTTTAAGTCTGAGATTTTGGCGTAAATTGAAGTAGTTAGCAAATCGTATGAGGTGAATTAACTAATAAAAAAAAGGAAAGCAAAGCTGCATATATCGGATAAGATAAATGATTGATTGGACAACGGAAGCGAATGAATAAATTCTTAATAATAACCAAATAATTGATTAATACGTTGTGAAGATGAAGCATACCTCAATCATGTGGGAGATATTTGTCATGAAGATTCAAGATCGAAGAAATGCTAGTTACGAACAAACTCTAAATGTGTTCATCAAGGAATGGTTGGGCTTTCCCACTAAAGTAAGTGAGTTGTGGTAAAATTGATGCTTGTAGCTGGGTCGGCAAAGAAGGTTCAATCTGGAAAGACATAAGAGCTTGAATTGAAACACGAACTAAAAGAATTTTAATTTGAAATTGTACTCAATAGTGATATTCTGTTATAATCAGAATATATGAGAAAGGACATGGTATCATCAGAATTGTTTGCTATAATCCTAGGTTGAACTAAAATATGGGTTGTATTGGTTAATATTATATGCGGTGGTGACGTAATGAGTTTAGAAGGTGGCAGTGGATTGGTATATTTGAAGGTTGATTGTTGTTTGTTTGAGTGATTGTTGGTTGTTTGATTTATTGTTGGTGTCGGCTTGAGCCCGACTGGTAGTCAATAATATAAAGGAGATACTGCCCAAATTTTCAGAAATTACCCTACTTTTAAAGATAGAAAGTATACTTCCATGTGTTATTAATATTCATGTTGATACTCTAAATAATTGTGATCTCGGTTCTTGAAAAAGATTGTTACAGCCAATCCGACTATATATAATTGATCTTTGATTTCATTTAGCTAATCAACATTCGGTGCAATTGATCAATTAAGTGAATTAATTGGTTAATTTTACCAATTAATGGTCAGTTAGATGGAGATCGATTCCAATTAGATTAAGTCAAATTTTGATGTGACTTTCAAATCCGAAATCAAAACAATGAGGAATTGGGGAGAAGTAAGGACGCTAGGAAAATTCAGAAATTTCTGCAAATGTGTGAGTTTTTGCTTGGGTAAATATACCTTTCATAATGGACAAGAGAAATAAAAAGTCATTTGTATGGACAAGTGAGAAGAATGTTTTCAAGAGCTAAAGATTTAAGATGAATCAACGAGAAGAAAGGAAGAAGGAAGTGGAATCAAACGTAGTAACATATGCATTAAGCCATAAAGGAAAGACCGAACGTGTTGACAATGTCAGAAGAATTATACAAGGAATTTCAAAAGTTGAAATTGGAAGCCAGAGTTTGCAAACCTAACAATGCAAAGATGTATAGTATGAATTTTCAGCCAGAATTGTTAAAGAATGTAAAGAAATGTCAAGGAAAATAATAGATTAAGATATTCAATCCATCCATGGAGTACCAATATGTATAGCGATTTAGAGGAAAATTATTGGTGGCCAGATATGAAGAAAGAAATGGTAGGATAGATTAGTAAATATTACACCTACCCAAGAATTTAGGCGGGATATCAAAGGCTAGATGGATACATTTCGCCAGGAGACATCGTAATGAAGTCACCTGAGAACTGAAGGTGAGGAAAGCGTTAATTGCATTATTATTGATAGGTTATTTAAACCTAATCATTCTCATTTAGTAATAAATGGTTTATCCCATAAGTGGGTTAGTTGCTGCTTGAAGACATGGTGGTACATCATCAGATTCAAAAACTAATCGTAGATGATCAATATTGTGTGATTTGAAATTTGACAGAAGTATTCAGAATACGATGAATTATGTCGAACTAGAATGGTATATACTACCCCTAGATGAATGGATATTAAGTAAGGCAGAACTAAAAAGATAGGAATTTGGTTGAACGATGATAACTCAGGAGAGTCAAGCTACTCTGAAGGCATGATACGAGACATAGATGTCAAAGAAGACTTTCTGATAGTATGGCATGAAGAAAGAATAAACGTTATATGTGATTATACGTCAAGGAAATCATTGCAGTCAGTTTCATATGAGAACTCCTTACAACCAAAATAAATAATAATATGGGTTAAAAATATGTCGGTGATGCCTCCAGGTTAGTGTTTTTTTTTAAAATGGTAAGAGATCTTCGCTCGATAAATTTACTCGATTGTGTTTCAAGGAAAATAAAGTATGGTGATAAGTTTGTGCGTCAGTCATATTCAGTCGAAGTTTTCTTGTTAATTCTTACCTCTGGAGTAATCTTGAGAATGTTAGAAATCGAATACGCCATGGTTTCAGTATATCAATTGCAGATGGACGCGCAGATTAAAAGAACGATTTCAGAGCCTGGAATGCGATTGGAAGCGATTATGAACTAAGTTAACTGAATAGAAAAACATGTAGGAATGGGGTTCAATAACCAGCAGCTATTACAAACATTCATGAGCACGAAATACTAGAATTGCAAAGAAAAGATAATTAGTAAGAATTACGCTGGTCCTTTTGAGACAGTAAAATAGTCAGGATAGGTGTAAGTAAGTTGGTTTTAACGCCACACGTTTAGCAGATTCATAAGGTATTTATAGGTGTATACCCAGGAAGAGTAATTTAGCTCTATTATATACAAATGGAGACTCGAGTTGAGTTATATGAGCAACAGATAGAATATGATGTCAGCAAGAGGTTGTTAAGTAGAGGGTGATGCTGCGAGTAAGAGATTATGAAAAGCTGTAAAGTTGAGGAACCAACCCGAGAAAATGAAAGTGAGGTACTGGAATGTGTCACTACCTGATCCTTAGAGTGATTCTGAGGACAAAATCCTTTTAAGGGGGGAAGGATGTAATATCCGGGATATCGCGTGTAATTATTTTTATCAATAAATAATTTTTATATGATTATTATGTGATTTTTGGTGAATTATCTGACGATTGGTGTGGATATGTGGATGCTTATATGTGATAAAGTATAAGTATGTTGATTTTATTATGAACAGAATAAAATATAGATAATTACGGTATTTTTCTGGTAATTTTTGGACTGTTATATGATTTTATATTGACTTATGAATTTATTATTTATTTTCTGAATAATTACAATATTATTTTATAAAGATGGGAATCGTCCGACTTCAACCGTTTTTACGTTTTTACAACCCGAAACTCTTCCGAAAACTCCTTCCTAACCTAATCTGGTAATTCCGGACATTTTCCGTGTTTTGACTTTTTCAATCCGGATTACGATTTGACCCGTGCGCGGCCCGATGCAAGATTTTCGATACGATAATCATTTAGGTGAGTCAACAAAACCCGTATTCTCGAAAGACGGGATATTATTACATATTTTCGTATAAAGTGTTTTATAAAAAGCCCGGTTTGGATAATTATCCCATACGGGTATCAAATCGGATCGTTTTTGGAGTTACTTAGCTGCTAAGTAACTAATTTATCGATCCAAAACGATCCAACACGAACTAATATTCCAAAAATATATATAGCCCTTTTATCATTTCATTTTATGCGTATAAACATAATCAGTTAGTAAAACCCCGTAAAATACAGAGAAAATGTGGAATTCACGTCGCGTTCTTTATAATCAAACGTACGAACGAAGCCGTTATCGAGCTCCGATTCGGGCGTGCAATATATCAAAACGAAGCTCTCGAAAATACCTTTTTGAATCAACCATCACTTTTGGTGGAGAAATCAAGGTTAATTTCATATCTATTTATTTTATTTCGAATTATTTAATGATTAAATTATGATTTTTTGTTCTTGATGTTTTTGATATGATTAGATGGCATAATCATGTAGATCTTTTCTTCTGGATCATAACATGTCCAAATGATGGTTTGATTCTTGAATTTGTAAATTAGGGTTTTAATACTTTGAATGTTCTAAATTAAAATTGGGTATTTCTTGGTTGAAGATTATTGTTTAAAATTGATGTTACTATCGTTTAGATCGTTAAAAGACGATTTGATTGATATATGGATAGTGATCGGACGATAGACGGAAGGTCTTCGTCGAAAAATTTGTCCAGACGGCGGCGGAAAATTTCGACGAATTTTTCGGCCGTTTTACTGATCGTATGAATGATTGGTAACTGCAGATATGATTCTGGGAAGTTGGGCAACATTTTCTGAGCAGCTGGAGTCGTTCTGGGTTAAAAACCAGGTCGCCGGGAAAGTTTCCCGCCGGCGACCATGGTTTCCGGTGACCGGGGAAGACGACAGGGGTGTCAAATTGCTATTTGGCCCTTGAAGTTTCCCCTGGCTTGCAAAACTAGTACCATAGTTTTGTAAATTTACAAAAAACGGATTTCGTTCTAAATTATTAAGAAAATGATATTTTTTATTATTTTAAAAATCAGAAAAATGGTTATTTGATTATTTTAA
The DNA here is from genome assembly GCF_009905375.1 of Apium graveolens. Lineage (NCBI taxonomy): Eukaryota > Viridiplantae > Streptophyta > Magnoliopsida > Apiales > Apiaceae > Apium > Apium graveolens. Next base: position 176,819,506 of record NC_133654.1, read on the forward strand.
ATCCAGAAAATTGTTTTAATTATTTATTTATTTAAAAATAAATTGAAATTATTTTATTAATTATTTTAATTAGTTTATAATTATTTTAATTAATTGATTAATTTATAATTAAGTGATTAATTAATTTAATTAATTATTAATCAATTTTAATTGATTTAATCATTAGATTTAATTATTTATTTTTGATTTAAAAATTCTGAAAAATAGTTTGGAGTTTTAAAATATTATTTAAAATTATTTTCAAGGCTCGATAATTATTATAAAATTATTTTAAAGCCAGATTCGGGTGTTCGAACCCTATTATTTAATTATAAAATAATTCGGAGTCCCGTTTAAATTCCGAAAAATGTTCAAAAGTTCGTATTAAATACCTGGAAAATCATTTTGACTCCGAATCTTCTTTGAAAAATTATTTTGATCGAACATCTTACGTGTTATGTGCTACGTGCTAACTGATTGACGTGTTATATACCTATGTGGTTATGTTTTGACTGTTTTAGTCATAACTTTTAATCTGTAAATCGGATTTGGGTGAAATGAAGGGTAGATAAAAGCTTATGACGTCTATGTGATGATTAGAATGATATGAGATTGAGTGTTGATAGATACTTGTGATGCCTAGCAGAGTAAGCGAGGCATAGAAAAGGAGGCCAGTGATCAGTAAATAGAACGGAAGTATAGAAAAAGAAAGCAAGTGATCGATGAATAGAAGCAAGACATAGAAAAAGAAGGAAAGTGATGGAAAAGTAAAACTATTAGATGGGTACAAGTAAAGTTGGAAATCATCGGTGATAAGGCAAGTACTTCTGAACCTTCTTCAAGATATATTGCAAATATTTTCGAACTGTTTCATAATATGTCGCTATTATTCAAAATAACTCCGGTTTTATATTGTAAGCACTTTAAACAATTTAACCTTGAACCCTGATTTTTATTGATCTTGAGCTATAAGCCTTATTCTTCATAAACCATTGATTATTGAATTCTCAAATACGAGCCAAACACATACGATACTACTCCACAAATACATATCTACCACATACTGATTCTGATATTGAATTTCTTAGCTTACCAACCCTTATTCCTTGTTTAACAGAAGACCAATTCTTGGAACCCTTGAACCCTTTCTCTTCTACTTTCTAAATCTTTCCCTGATTGAAAGCCAATCTTTTGAATTCCCTGTTATGCCTTCATGGTATTATGAATCACCCTATACTTCAAGATAAATGTTGTTTATGATTCAGCTTATTGATTTACATTGGTTATCATATTGAATTGTTTTAGAATTGGATGGTTTTATAAATATGGACCAGATTCGTGGTCAGACCAGATTCGTGGTCAAACCAGATTCGTGGTCATAATAGGCCAATGCGTGCCTTGGATCCAGTATATAGAGTAAAGCTGGGAGCCTTGCTCGGGGTTAGTGTGTGACTGATCAACAGCCTAATCTTGGTTTTTAAAATGAAAAGTGAATATCCAATTCTAATCATTGGTTATTCAGAAACTTGATTCTTTTGAATCATTTCAATTGGTGATTGTTTAACCATAATTGCTGCTATTATTACTTATTGAGCTAGTAAGCTCACTCTTGCAAATTTTTTTATGTTTTCAACTGTTGAAAAAGGAAAATTGTGGGTAACAAAGATTTCCAGTCCACTGTGCGAGCTAGGAATCCAGGTTAAGTTGGAACGAGCTAGCAGGAGCTTTATATTGTATATGAGTTTTGCAAGATTGTACGAATGATATCATTATCAGATGTAAGTTAAATTAGGTAAGATTTGGTACGATGTAATAAAATATAAGGTTGTTGCTTGTTTTCATACTTGAACCTGTTGCGATCCATGGTTGTGAAAAGACAGGTCAATGCATATAATATTTAAATATAGTGTGTGTGTGTTGTAGACCCCAAACTTCTGACCTGGGTTTGGAGGGCGTTACAGTCATGTTAATGAATTGCTACATATTTATATCCATGCTTAGCAGATTATAAAGATTTTTTATTTTTTTTCTTCAGAAAATGGGTCCCAAAAAAAGTAGTAAATCAGGGGGAAGTCGTACTGAAAGTCATATTGATCCAACAGTTGTCCAAATATTGGGACCAATGCAACAACAAATGATACAACTTGCGCAGCAACAACAGCAACAGAAACTAGCAGCTCCACCTGCAGTAACTTTTAAGAATTTTCAAGCTGTTAATCCACCCGAGTTTAGAGGGAGTGCAGATCCAGTGGAAGATAATTTATGGCTTAAGGAAATAGAAAAAACTTTTGTGTTGGTTGGAGCAGGAAATGAGTAGAAGACCAAGTTTGCCAACTATTTCCTAAAGGGGAGGCAAACTATTGGTAGGAATCTAAGAAAGTATTGGAACAAGGTCAAGTGGTGACTTGGGAAAGATTTACAGAATTGTTTTTAGAAAAATATTTTCTGAGGCATATGAAGAATTAAATGGAGATTAAGTTTCTGAGTTTAATGAAAACTAATATGTATTGCGGGGTATGAGGCCAAATTTACTAAATTGGCAAGGTTTGTTCCAGGTCAAGTTGACACAGATGAGAAAAGAGCAAAGCGAGTTGAACAAGGGTTAACGCCTTGGATTCAAAATAGGGTGTCTATGTTTGAGAGCAGGAGTAATACATCTCAGAAAGATCAAAATGAAAAGAAGAGAAAATTTGAAAACTCAGGAGGGGGACAGCAGCAAGGCAATTTTCAAGGTCGTCTCAACAAAAGACCAGAGTTTCAGCAGAACTGGAATTTGGGATTCAGGAGACCATCAACTGGGAATGGGAATCAAACAAATCAGTTAAGAAGCCAGAATCAACAAAGGTTCAATTCTTCTCCCATACCATATTGCAGATATTATTGTGGAAGGCACGTTGGGAATTGTAATACCAGAATAAGGTATTTTAAGTGTGGCAGGAGAGGACATCTTGCCAATGTATGTCAAAGTTCAGCTCCAATTTAGAAATTAGGATCTATTTGCTATAAGTATGGAAATCCAGGGCATATCTTCAAGAATTGTCCAACACAAAATGTAGCAAATAACATACCCAGGATTGCAGGTGCTCCAGCCCAAAGTGTGCCAAGGATTGAAGGACCATCAACTCAACCCAAAGCCTAAACATTTAATATGTCTATGAAGGGATGCAGTTCAATAGTAGGATGTGGTTGCAGGTATGCTTCCAATTAACTCTATAGATGCTAAAGTTTTAATTGATTCTGAAGCTACAACATCATTTATTTCTAAGGATTTTGTTGATAAACTACATTGTCAAATAAAACTGTTAGACCAAGCACTAATCATAGAGCTAGCTAATAAAAATCAAGTTACAGTAGATCAACTGTGTCCGAGGTGTGACATTGAGATAGGAGGATATCATTTTCATGCCAACTTGATACCTTTTAAGTTGGGAGAATTTGGTATTATTCTAGGGATGGATTGATTGTCAGAAAATAATGCTCAGATTAATTGTAAGAATAGAAAAATGAAACTTCAAACAGTGGATCAAAAGAAGAAAGTGGTGTTTAGAGGGAATAAACAAGAAAAGAAATTTTTATCGATAGCTCAAGCGAAGAAGTTATTGCTCCAGAATTGTGAAGCATATTTGGCCAATGTAATGGATACGAAGAAGGTGGTTCCAAACCTAGAAGCTGTTCTAATAGTCAGTGAATATCCAGATGTATTTTCAGATGTTCTACAAGAGTTACCTCCTGACAGAGAAATTGAGTTTGCTATTGAATTGGCACCGGGGAAAGAACCAGTTTCCAAAGCTCCATACCGAATGGCCCCAGTTGAGATGAAGGAATTGGTAGTTCAGCTGCAAGATCTTTTGCATAAAGGATTTATAAGAATAAATGTATCCTCATGAAGCGCACCAGTTTTGTTTGTCAAGAAAAAAGATGGGAGTATGCGACTGTATATTGATTACCGGGTGCTGAATAAGTTAACTATTACGAATAAGTACCCATTTCCAAGGATTGATGACCTGTTTGACCAACTAAAATATGCTATATGGTTTTCTAAGATTGATTTAAGATGGGGATACCATCAACTGAAGATCAAATTAGAAGATATTTCAAAGACAGCCTTTAGAACCAGATATGGACACTATGAGTTTTTGGTGATGGCATTTGGATAAACGCACCGGCAGCTTTCATGGATCTAATGAATCAAGTATTCAAAAAGTATTTGGATATATTTGTGATTGTGTTCATAGATGATATTCTGTTTTACTCGAAGACAAATTTAGAGCATGTTGAACATCTAAGGATAGTTTTGGAAATACTGCGGCGGCAAAATTTATACGCAAAGTTTTCAAGGTGTGAGTTTTGGTTACGAGAAGTACAATTTCTTGGACATGTTATAAGTAATGTAGAAGTGAAATTAGATCCATCAAAGATCGAAGCCGTAATCAATTGGAAGAAGCCAAAGACACCAACAGAGGTAAGAAGCTTTATGGGATTAGCAGGTTATTATAGAAGATTTGTGCAAAATTTTGCAAGGATAGCGACTCCACTGACAAAGCTTACCAGAAAGAATGAAAAATTTGAATGGACGGAGAAGTGCGAGGAGAGTTTCCAAGAATTAAAGACCAGATTAGTATCAGCACCAGTACTAGTCTTACCAGATGATCAAGGAAACTTCATGATATACAGTGACGCTTCACACAAGGGTTAAGGTTGTGTTTTGATGCAACATGATAAGGTAATAGCTTACACATCAAGGCAACTGAAACCCCACAAACATAAGTATCTAACCCATGATCTAGAGCTAGCAGCTATAGTCTTTGTATTAAAGATATGGAGGCATTACCTTTATGGCGAAAAGTATGATATCTACACGGACCACAAGAGTTTAAAGTATATCTTCACTCAAAAAGAACGGAACATGAGGCATAGGAGATGGTTAGAAATGATCAAAGACTACGATTGTGAAATCAACTACCATCCAGACAAGAAAAATATGTTGGCGGATGCTTTAATCAGAAAAGAGAGGTTGAATATGATCACTTCATCTGAGGAATTGATCAAGGAATTTGAGAAACTTGAAATAGAGGTCAATATTTCAAGTATGTCTACAGATATGATGTGTTATGTCTTTTCAACCAGAATTGCTAGAGAAGATAAGAAGATTTCAAGAGGAAACAATGAGCCATACAGAAGAAGAATTAACAAGAGAAGGATTAGGAAGCCAAAAAGATGATAAGGGGATTCTAAGATTTTCTTCTAGGATATGGATACCTAATGTGGTTGTGCTAAAGGATGAAATTCTTCGAGATGCTCACAACTCCAGGTATTCAATTCATCCAGGAAGTACGAAGATGTACATAGATTTGAGAGAAAACTTTTGGTGGCCAAGTATGAAGAAAGAGATTGGGGAGTTGGTTAGTAAGTGTTACAATTGTCAAAGAGTTAAAGTGGAACATCAAAGGCCCAGTGTATTAATACAACCATTGGACATTCCGGAATGAAAGTGGGAACATCTTGCAATGGACTTTGTGGTTGGATTACCGAGGACCAAGGCAAATCATGATGCTATTTGGGTTATTATTGATAGATTGACTAAGTCAGCACATTTCCTTCCTATCAACGATAGATTCTTATTCGATAAATTGGTTCAATTATATCTAAAGGAGATTGTAGTTCGATATGGAGTTCCAGTTCTTAGTTTCAGATAAAGATCCTCGATTTAATTTAAGATTTTGAAAAAGTTTTCAAGATTGTCTAGGAACAAAGTTGAATATGAGCACTGCATATCATCCGCAGATAGATGGTCAAAGCGAAAGGACAATACACACTATCGAGGACATGTTGACAGTTTGTGCTTTAGATTTTGAAGGCAGTTAAGATGAATATCTACCCTTGGTTGTATTCTCTTACAGTAACAGCTACCTTGCAAGTATCGGAATGTCGCCATATGAAGATTTATATGGTAGAAGATGTAGATCTCCAATTTGTTGGGATGAAGTTGGTGAAAGAAAGATTTTGGGTACAAAGTTGATTCAGCAGACAAGAGAGAAAGTGGAACTCATTCGAAAAAGGTTAGTGGCAGCTCAAGATCGACAACAAAAATATGCTGATCCTGCCAGAAAAGATATGGAATTTGAAGTTGGAGAAACATTACTAATAAATATTTCACCTTGGAAAGGCTTATTCAGATTTGGAAAGAAAGAAAAGTTGAGTCCTAGCTATGTTGGACCTTTTGAAATTTTGAGGCATGTGGGGAAAGTGGCATATGAGTTGGCTTTACCACCACACATGCAGTATATCCACAATGTGTTCCATGTGTCTATGTTGAAGCATTATTTGCCTGATTATAATTATGTGATAGAGTATGAACCAATTGAAATTCAGCCAGACTTGCCCTTTGTAGAGCGACCGGTACAGATTCTAGACCGGCAAGAGAAAGTGCTTAAAAATAAGCTCCGTAGCTTTAGTACGAGTTTTCTAGAGGAATCCCAATATTGAGGAGGTGACCTGAGAGTTAGAAAGTGAAATGTTATCTAAGTATCCTCATCTGTTTTCCTAAAATAGATTCTAAGGACAGAATCCTGTTAGGGGGAAAAATATAATAATCGAGAAATTTCTATATATTTTTTGAGATATATATGGTAAATATTCTCTGTTTAATTAAATTTAAAATGTGTTGCCATGAATTATTGTGTAGTAAGTATTAATTTAGTCATGGAAGGACCAGGGTATTTTTCTAATAATTAATATATGTTATAAATGAAATGATATGAATCAATCCGCAATATAGACGCGTGTTAGATTATGTTTCTTCCGTGTTATGTGTTAAAGCTTGTTTATGAGTGTATGTATATATTATATTTATTTTCAGGATTTGTATTAAATTTAGAAATTATTTTGGTTTCCAAAAGTTATCGAACTGGGCCCCGACCGGGACGTAAAAGCCCACAAAATTTGTACATCTATTTTTATAAAATCAAGGACTCTTCTAACAGTCCGTGTTTTCATATTTTTGAAATGTACATAATTTTTGGGGAATTTTGACATAAATATTGTAATTATCTAACAATTATATTTATATAACTTTTCCCCGTAAATTATTATCTCCGGGCTTTGGATTTTAAATTATACGAACAAAAGGGTATCGATTTGTGATTTATCGGGATTATTGTTACGAATATAAATAGCTTCCATATTTATCTGTACAATTTATTAAAATCAAAAACCCAAACTGATAAACACAGTTTCTTCCTCTTTATCCGATAAGCCTCGAGAGTATATTTCAAAGAATTTTAATTTCTGATCGAATTATCCATCCGTTTGTGTTGATCATGAAATTGTATTAAAGCTCTGGTTGAGACGAACAATTTGATACCAGAATCGCGTAATAAGGTCGAGTTTCCTACTCATTCTGTGTTCATCGGAATCGACAAGAATCGAGACTCCTTTATTTAATGAATTTTTTATTGTTTTAATGACTATGTGATGTAGTAGAGTTCATAAGGATAATTTTGGTATAATATTTGTATAGTTTTGGTTAGGAATTGATGAAACTCGAGTTATGACCTATTTTTGAAATTAAAGTTTTATTCTTGCTGTTGATTGTATGTTATAAAAATAGTAGGATTAGATTGTATGCGTTATCAGCTTTATTTCGGTACCAAGATGATTGATATTGACTGAGAATTGAGTAAACTCGAGAGTTCACTGAAAAACAAGATTTTCCGTCGAAGCTTTGATCGAATTATGAGATTGAGGGCTTGATTGTTGTAGTTGTTGCTTCTGGAGGGTTTGGGAATTGATTTTGATTCAATTCGGTTGAGATACCAGATTTAACAGAGGGTTTTGGAGCTGGAAATGACCTGACCAGAAAATTCCCCGGCGACCGGAAACTCGGAATTCCCAGAACCCGACGTGAATTTCCGGCCACATTCATACGAACCCGATAGGGTTCTTCATGACCCGTTACCCGGATTTCTTGACCCGGTTTCAATCATTATTTCCCCATAATCCATTCTTAAAATCTTTTTGTACAGATTTTATTTTATAAAATTTAAAATTCTTTATTTTAAATTCCTAAAATCATTTTTTATTTCTAAATTCATTTGGTTAATTATTTTAATAATTAACTGAATTGTTTTTATTCAAAAAATTTATTTTTTTTTATTTTTAAAAATCCAGATTTATTTTTATTTTTTATAATTTATTTTAATTAGTTATTTAAGATTTAGTTAATTAATTAATTCATTTAATCAATTAATTTTATTTATAAATAGTTAAATAAAGTATAAGTATTCATAATAAGTCCAAATAATCCTTATAAATTATTTTAAGCTTTAAAAATATATTTGAGTATTTAAAAATCAATTAATGTTATAATTTAATTAATTTATTCTTATTTTAATCACAGTAAATAGACCGTTCATCAGTTTAATACGAAACGAACGCGTCTAGACTCAGAAAAATATTTCGCTTTGATTAAAAATACTTTCGAGACCTAAATCCTTTTATATCAAAAGGTTTTTTGCTTTATGAATCGTTCTTAGTCGAATACTTATCGAAAAATCTCTATTTTGACCCAATTTCAGTTTTAAAAACACCGAGACCAATCTTTTAATGGTCTGACTTATATGTTATGTGCATGACATGATTATGTGCTATGTGATATGCATGCTATCTGTTTATAGCATTCAAAGACATGAACTAATGAGTGCATTTGAATTATAGAATCAAGTCCAGGAGGGCAGACAGGGTTTTAAAAAGGTTGAGTTCAGTATTTGCATACCAGGCAAGTACCTCTGCCCTATTTCAATTTCAGAATAGACAAATGTTATATACTTGAGAATGATATTGTTGTTAGGTAAATCCTTTTGATAAAGTACTTTCGAATACTCTTAGATTGTTTGAGTCAGATAATTCTAGTAATTGTTCTACTAGAATATTGATCTTACTCCTGATAGATAGTGAATAACTATGTTATCTCATTTTACTCTATACAGTGGAACGTTATATTGATATTTAGCTAATAACTAATCTTACTAGTTATTTCGACATTAGTTGTTGAAATTACTCCAGACCATGAGAAATGGGGAGTTGATAATATAAAGATATCGAACTAATCATGATCCAGTGCTATAACATGAACTAATCAGCTGTGATAGTACGTCAGTCACTTAAAGAATCCAATCTGAAAACTTATTATTTGTTGTTCATAGCTTATCTAGCTTTGATTGTTATTCAGATATTATTTTTTTATCTGTTGTTCTTTGTTTATCTAAATCATACTGTTGTTATCTTTCCGAGCACATATTTATACTGCTTGTTGTGCATTTCATAGCTCATACTTGTTTTATTGTGTTGATCTTTCAGAGAGGTCTTGAGATGCCTCGTTTGTTGCATACTGCTAAGAAGAGGGTGCCTTTAATGCATCCTCGGATCTTTAGGTTTTAGGTGCCGCGGTAGCAGGTATGTTAGGAATATGTTGAGTACTTGATGATAACTTGAACAAAACACTTAGTAGATTTTAGCTAAGTGATTTTGTAGCTTTCAACGGATGATCATTTTCAACATTCGTTGAAAGAGTGACTTATGTAACAATAAGACTAGTAGAACATTTCTGCATACTTGAATAACTTAGTGAACTAGATGTTGTAAATTGTCCAAGTTATGTTATCTACTAGATTGATATACAATATAGGATAGTGAATTGTAAATATTAGATACCTTGTAATCTTGTATGAATGAAATAGAGTTAACTGCCAAAAAGACAGTCTCAACAGATGATTCACAAAGCTCCAACGGATGATCAACATAAGTCTCAACGAATGATCAGACAAAGTTCCAATGGATGATCAGACAAAGTTCCAAAGGATGTTCAAATTCAAAAGAGCAGTTGATAGTGACTTGACAGTCACATGCCTTGGATAGATGCGAATGGAATGTGGCAGCCTGTTTAAAGGTTTTAGAGAAAAAATAAGCATTTCCATTTCCATGCTAAACAAATGATATTCAAAGATGCTGGAAAGAGAAGTGTAGAAGCATAAAGTTAGACTAGATATAGTTTGTCTTATTATCTTGTCTTGTTATCATGTAACTTGGTGATATATAAACCAAGGGTAGCAAGTTCAAATGTATTGATTCAATCGAAGTTAGAAAGAAAAACTAGAGAAATAGATAAAGCAAAATTTGTAAAGAATTTCGCTGTAGTTCTTATACTTCAACTTGTAAGCAGTTGTGAACAATTCTATTACACAGGGTTCTCTACTTAATATATATCTCTGTTGGAAAAAATCAATCCACCAGAAAGTTTTTAAATACTTGTATTTAATTGCTTTGTGATTTGATTTCTGTTATATTCTTATTCCACACCATTGTAAATCAAACACAGTTATTATTGGTAGAAGAATCATTCTTAAAATTTGAAAAGAAGCCAGAATTACATTCACCCCCCTTTCTGTAAGTCTTGTTTAGATTGTTTGGGAATAACAATTGGTATCAGAGCAAGCTCTTGAAGAACAAAGAGTTTAAAGATCACAACAACTAACAAAATGAACAAAAAAGATGTTGGAGTAAAGATTCCATTTCTGGACAAAGACAACTATCACCATTGAAGGTGAAGATGCACCTACATCTCCTATCTCAAGATGAAGCATATGTGGACTGCATTGAGAAAGGTCCACATGTCCCTATGAGAGCTGCTACAGGAAATGAAACATCAGTCCCAAAGCCACAAGTAGAATGGTCTGATCCAGATAAATAACAAGTTCAAAAGGATAAAAAGGCCATGAACATTCTGTTTAATGGTGTTGACAGTGACATGTTTGACAACATCATAAACTACAAAACTGCTAAGGATGTCTAGGATACAATTCAAGTTATATGTGATGGAATTGAGCAAGTAAGGGAGAACAAGATGCAACTCTTGATTCAGCAATATGAGCATTTTTATAGTGAAGAAGGTGAGTCACTCACTGACATTTTCAGTAGATTCCAAAAACTACTAAATGCTCTAAAACTGCATGGAAGGGTCTATCAAACAAAAACCTGAATCCTCAAATTACTTAGATCTCTGCCAAAAGAATGGAAACCTATGACAGTCTCATTGAGAAATTCTCAATATTACAAGGAGTTCACCTTGGATAGACTGTATGGTATCCTAGAAACCTATGAGCTTGAAATAGAGCAAGATGAGAAGATGGAGAAAGGAATAAAGAAGGGAGGGTCCATTGCATTAGTACCAGAGCAAGAAAAGGAGAAGGAGATAAAGGTCGAAGCTGTTGATTCTGCACCAAACCTTAGAGTTGGTGTAGGCAAGGGAAAAAGGCTAGTAGCTGAACATGAAGACCATCTTAGTCAAGATGACATGGATAACATAGATGAGCATCTTGCATTTCTATCCAGGAGATTTTCCAAACTCAAATTCAAGAAGAATTTTGGAGCAACTAAGTCAAACAGAAACATGGTTGATAAGTCTAAATTCAAGTGTTTCAAGTGTGGCTTGGTAGGTCATTTTGCTAGTGAGTGCAGAAAGCCTGCTTCTGGTAAAAAGAAGTTTCAGCCTGTTGATTATAAGCTGAAATACTTTGAGTTGCTCAAGAAAAAAAGAAAAGGGCTTTCATTACAAAAGAAAATGACTGGGTTGCAGATGGATTGGAAGGGGATGAAGATACAAGTTATGTCAATCTAGCACTTATGGCCAAATCAGATGAAAATAGACAAGTCCATTAAGCAATTAGGTAATCACTACCAACCTAGCTCATTTATCTAAAGCTGAGTGTCTACTGAATTATATCACCTGCGTGTTACACTCAAGTCTCTCACTAAATAAAGCAATAAAATCAAAAGAACAATATGTTTTTAAGTGAAAGAAAAAATGTGCTAGAGACTCAGTTTGTTGAGTTTGAAAAATTGAAAATAGAATGCAAGATTTCTAAGGATGAACTAATTGAATCCTCAAAGAAAGGGGAGATTTTAAGAAAGCAACTTGAACGAGAACATGAAATAATTAAGGCATGGAAATCATCTAGAGATGTCCATACTCAAATTACTAAATTTCATGGTATAGAATCTTTTTGTGATGCAGCATGGAAAATGAACAAGGAGAGGCTTGATTCCAATCTGGTTGAAAGACTTTCAACGGATATGGATCTGACGGATGATGAAAATTATCCGTCGAATAATCAAAAGGATTATCCGTCGAAAGACAATGAGCCACATCCGTTGAGTGTAAGCAAGCCAGATAGCAAAGCTAAGCTAGCTAAGTTGAATGAAAAATATGGATCTGTTTCTAAGAACTTTGTTCCAGGAGAAACAATTCAAGTGAAATAGAACAAAAGAGTCAATGTAGGTCATCTGTCTATCAAACAATTGAATGACAGATTGGAGAAGATTGAATGGAAAGCAGAGTCAAAAAGGAAAAATAATAGAAATGGGAAAGTAGGAATTAACAAACATAACAACTACAAACCTGATAAATATGCACCAAGAAAGATCTGTGTTAAGTGTGGTAGTGTTAATCATTTGTCTTTTAATTGCCAACTTGATATGCCTGCTCTCATGTCTGCACCATCTTTATTTCCAAGCATGCCTACAATGCTTGTAAATGTTATCCCTGCACATAATTTAAATGCACAGTATGCTAACATGCCATTTGCACAAAATCCATATTATGTTGCATTTAGTATGCCATAAATGCCATTTAGCATGCCTTACTAGAATAACATGTTAGCACATAATATGCCTTTCCATGTTAATCAAGCACATGATAATTCTGTAATGATGAATGCTTTTAAGGGTTCTAATCAATTAACTAAGGATGAACTTCAATTACCTAAGTCAAATGAAAATAAACCCAAGAAACCTAAGAAAAAGGTTAACAAAACAGGACCCAAGGAAACTTGGGTACCAAAATCAACTTGATTTGATTTTGTTGTGTACAGGGAAACAGAAAGAATCTTTGGTATTTGGATAGTGGGTGCTCAAGGCACGTGACTGGAGATTCTACCCTGCTCACTTAGTTCAAGGAAAGAGCTGACCCAAGTATCACTTTTGGAGATGACAACAAGGTTATACTGTGGGATATTGCTTGATTTCAAAAGATAATGTCATCATTGAAGAGGTTGCCCTAGTGGATGGACTCAAGCACAATTTGTTGAGTATCAGTCAGCTTTGTGACAAGGGCAACTCAGTAACATTCAATTCTGAAGCCTGTGTTGTAACCAACAAGAGAAGCAACAAAGTGGTTCTTACTGGAGTGAGAAAAGAAAATGTGTACTTAGCTGATTTCAACTAATCAAATGCAGATTCTGTTACTTGTCTATTCAGAAAGGCAAGTCAAGATGAAAGATGGCTATGGCACAAGAAGCTGTCCCACCTTAATTTCAAGACCATGAATGAGCTGGTTAGGAAAGATTTTGTAAGAGGTATCCCTCAAGTGGAATTTTTAAAGGATGGACTGTATGATGCATTTCAGAAAGGAAAGCAAATCAAGTCATTATTCAGAAAGAAGCTTGATTCAACAATTGAAGAACCTTTGTAACTATTGCACATGGATTTGTTTTGACCATTCAATATGTTTTCCATGTCAAAGAAAAGATACTGAATAGTAATTGTGGATGATTTCTCAAAGTTCTCTTGAACATATTTTCTAAAATCTAAAGATGAAGCAAGTGAAATCATCATCAATCACATATGGCAAGTTAACAATTATTCTGATTTCAAAGTAAGAAGGATCAGTAGTGACAATAGAACTGAGTTCAAGAATTCTGTGATGAGATCATTTTATGAAGAGAATGGGATCATGCATGAATTCTCAGCAGCAAGAACCCCACAACAAAATTGTGTGGTGGAAAGGAAAAATAGATCTCTTATTGAAGCTGCAAGGACAATGCTAGAAGAATTAAAGTTACCAACATTCTTTTGGGCCGAAACTGTAAATATTGCATGCTACACTTAGAATATTTCTTTGGTCAATCAAGAAAAATGTATGACACCCTACTAATTGTTCATGAATAGGAAACTAACACTGAACTTTCTTCATATCTTTGGCTGTAAATGCTATATATTAAGGAATCAGATTGATCAGCATGGGAAGTTTGATGCCAAAGAAGATGAAGGAATTTTTGTTGGATATGCTGTTGGAAAAACATATAGAGTCTATAATCTAAGAACCAACATTGTTATGGAATCTGTACATGTTATGTTTGATGATAGAAAGATTGAAGGACTACAAGATGGAGATTTCCATCAAAGCCTCAAATTTTACAATGTTGAGATGGTTTGTGAAGACAGTGATGATGAAAGTGATCGAGAACCAATTTCTAAGGAAAATACAGAAAAATATACTACTAATGAAGCTCATAATTCAACATCCGTCGAAAGACCTAGTGAATCATCCGTTGGAAGACAATCTACATCATCCGTCAAAAGACAAAATTCAATATCCGTTGAATCATCAATATAAATTAAGGGCCAATACATATCACAATCAAAAAGGACCCCAACCATACGTCAAAGATCCATAAACTCAGGGGGAGTCTCTTCTAATCAAAACTCTTTCACACATCAAGACAACAATGAGGCCTCTTCATCTAAAACTAATCTAGCTCAACAGAAAAAATGGACTAGAGATCACCCATTTGAACTGATCATTGGTGATGCATCTTCAAGAGTGCAAACATGGAAAGCAACTCAAGTTGAATGTCTAAGTAGCAGCTTTCTATCTCAGACTGAGCCTAAAAAGGTAGAAGAGTATCTGTTGGATCCTGATTGGATTTTAGCTATGCAAGATGAGCTAAACCAATTTGAAAGGAATAAAGTATGGAAGCTGGTACCCAAGCCTAAAGGAAATAATTTTATTGATACTAAGTGGGTATTCAGAAACAAGGTGGATGAAATTGGCATAATTGTCAGGAACAAAGCTAGATTGGTTGCTAAGGGCTATTGTCAATAAGAAGGAATTGATTTTGATGAAACCTTTTCTCCTGTTGCAAGACTTGAAGCCATCAGAATTTTCTTAGCCTATGTAGCCCATGCCAATTTCAAAGCTATCAAATGGATGTTAAAAGTGCCTTCCTAAATGGAGATTTGGAGGAGGAATTCTATGTCAGTCAGCCTCCTAGTTTTGAAGATCCAAATTTTCCAGAATATGTCTACTATCTTTTGAAAGCACTTTATGGACTGAAGCAAGCACCTAGAGCCTGGTATGATACTTTATCAAAGTTTCTCTTAGAAAATCACTTCACTAGAGTTACTGTTGACAAGACCTTATTCTTTAGAAATGTTAATGGCTCTAGTATACTTGTTCAAATTTATGTAAATGATATTATATTTGGCTCTACACATAAAAAACTTTGCAAAAAGTTTGTCAAATTGATGCAAAGTAAATATGAAATGAGCATGATGGAAGAACTAACTTACTTTCTTGGTCTGCAAGTTAAGCAAGTTAGTAATGGAATATTCATTAGTCAAACCAAATATATCTATGATCTCTTAAAGAAGTTTGATCTAATAAATTGCACATCTGCAAAAACTCCCATGGCCACTGCAACTAAACTTGAATTAAACACTACTGAAAAGTCTGTGGACATTTCAAGCTATAGAGGCATGGTTGGCTCACTTTTATATGTAATAGCTAGTAGGCTAGTTATAATATTTGCTACTTGTATTTGTGCTAGTTTTCATAGTGATCCTAGAGAATCTCATTTAATAGCTCTTAAGAGAATTTTCAGATATCTCAAGGGAACACTAAAACTTGGTATTTGGTACCCTAGAGATTTTGGCTTTGATCTAACTGGTTATTCAAATGCAGATTATGCAAGTTGTAAAATTGATAGAAAAAGTACAACATGAACCTGTCAATTTCTAGGAAACAAGCTAGTATCCTAGTTCAGTAAAAAGAAAAATTCAGGTTCTACTTCTATAGCTGAAGCTGAATATATTGCTGCGGGCAGTTGCTGTGCACAGATTTTATAGATGAAAAATCAATTGTTGGAATATGGTCTACAAGTGAATAGGATTCCTATTTTCTGTGACAACACAGTGTTATTGCCATCACTGAGAATCCAGTATAGCATTCAAGGACCAAGCACATTGACATCCAGTACCATTTTATTAGAGAGCATGTTATGAATGGTACTGTGGAACTTCATTTTGTTCCAAGTGAAAAATAACTTGCAGACATCTTTACCAAACCACTTGATGAATCCACCTTCACTAGGTTGGTAAGTGAGTTAGGAATGCTTAATTTCTCCTAATCTATTTTGATGTCTAAGCAAATTGAAATGTAGCTAGAGTAAACGTTGATATTTTCTTTCTTGGACAAAATTTTGACTAAGTCAGAATGTGTATCTCGACGGATGTTCATTAGAAGTTGGAAATGAATATCCGTTGAATTATATTATCCATCGAAATATAAATTATTACTCTGGGTAATTTTATTATCATCCGTCGAATTGTACTCAATCTTAGCCGTTAATTTTAAGCATCATCCATCGAATTTACTTACAGTCTGTATGTATAATTCAACGGATAATCTTAGAATTTTGACAGTTTTCTTTATTTAAAATGGCTATTTTTGCTTAATTTGATTGGTCACTTTATTTTACTTTTTACTTTTGACAGTTAATTTCTGAGATATTATAATAGCTAATTTCAATTATATTCTTTACTTTTATCTTTCTCAAGCAATTTCTTTAACTCTCTTCTTCTCCAAAGCAAAACCTCTCTCTCTCTGCAACTAATCTCAATCATAGAAATGACACCAGTAGATGGTTGAGCTATGCCATGCTTGAGTCCCCAACCATCTACTGTGAAATTGTCGAGGAAATCTGGACTACAGCTGTGTTTAATTCAAGAGACAAAACTATTACCTTTACTCTTAAAGGTACTGAACACCGTGTTAACTGTGATACAATAGAAAAGTGCTTTAAGTTGCCTGAAAATAACACACTAGCTCCACACACAGACACTGATGTGAGTAACATGCTAGTCTCTATGGGTTATGCTCTAACTGCCACTATGTTAGGAGAAGTTAAAAGATTAGGCCTTAGAAAAGAATGGAGTTTCTTGTGTGATTCTTTCATTAAAGTATTTTAAAGAAAAATCAGTAATTTTGATGTTGTATCTTACTCACTTGTTCACATGCTTTATATGCTTGTTAGTGATAAGTACTTCAATTTCAGCACATCTGTCATGTATGAGATAGGGAGTAAATTAGGAAAATATTAAAAAGAGATATAAGAATATCTGTTATGCTAGATTTTTCATGATTCTAGCTAATTTTGTTTCTGAGAATCTCTCAATTGAGAACCTAACAAACAAGCTAGATTGTTGGGTCCAAGAGAGAAGAGTTATTGCTGATCTTAACAGGTCAAATCATCACAAGGATGTTCCACTTGTATACATACCCATCATGGAACAGCCTCAGGTAAGTGAGGTAAACACTTCTGTCTCCACTGCTTCTCAACCTATTTTTTTACAAACAACTGTGGCAATAGCATCTGTGACAATGACCAAACAGATGCCTACGCAAGCCACAAAACCAAAAGTTTCAAGATCCAAGTCAAAGAAACCCCACTCTAGTTTCTCTTAATAGAAGCTAGTTGTAAAATCCACTAAAAACCAAGAGGGGAGTGTTAACGGAAGTGAGGCTGGTGAGGGACAGGGTGAACATCAAAGAAGCTCTAAGAATAAGGCTGGAGAGGTGAGTGAATCTCAGCCTAGCCACACTACAGTTTCCCAACAAACTATAGTGATTAATAAAGATAATATCTCATTGCTAGTTGCATCTTCCCAAAAGGATGTGTCTATTGAACAAAGCTCCCATCCAAGAGCACATGCCAAAAGGGTTAAAGACACAAGCTCACCCCAAACCTATGCTAGAAAGAAGAAATCCAAACACATTGGGGATACACAGGGTGCACACATAGTGCCTACTGCAGTCAAAGACTCAGTACAAGTACCTTCTCAAAGTCAGTTTGATATGGCTCCAACAAATGTTGAGTCACGGTTAAAATCTTTAACTATAGAAGCACCAAACACACCAAACTCACCCACACATTCACTGGATGTAGATATGATTCATACATCAATTCCTGATTCTCCATCTCTAACTTTCATGGAGGAGCCAAAAATCCAAGCAAGTGAGCATCATCTTTTAGATGATTTGTTGGCTCACTTGCCATTTCTTTCTGAGTCTACTGAAACATCTGTGCAAAATCTCAAATTAATTACCACAGATTCAACAGTAGTCTCTACTCAAAACTCTATCATTTCTTCTATCTCGACGGATATTGTTCATCCGTCGGCTAGTGATTGTATCTCGATGGATGTGCGTAACAACAGTCATCCGTTGAAACTCTTAACTACTATTTCGACGGATGTTCCTCATCCGTTGAATATCACTACACCACTTCAAACTTCAATAAATGTTATAAGTGTAGATGATCTAGTAGTTGTACAATCACTCTTATGACTGAGGGAAGGGAGTGAATTGAGTGAGAGGTTGAGTTGCTCTCAAGAAAAAGGAGAGGAAAAGAGTGAACATATGCAACCTATTTCTTCCAGCTTGGCAAAAGTGAGTGAGGGGAGTTCCACCTTAGTAGGTGAAGGTGAGAGTGTGAGGGTGGGAAGCCAAGGGGAGCCCCTGATGCAAGAAAAGAGAGATAATGAGAGAAAAGCAGGTACAGAAGTATGGGAAGAGCCAATTGTAAGCGAGTTAATGGATGTCAATGAGGCTGAAAAGAAACAACTAATTCAGCAAGAATATCAAGTTGTCTTAGATTTTGTTTCTTATGAAGCTGAGGCATTTACTCACCCTATTTCAGCTTATCAAGTTCTAGCTGAACAGGACAATGTGGATGCTGAAAGAATGCTCAACTTGGTGTACACTACTGCTTCTATACAAAGGGTCAAAGATGCCATCTCATCCATGCCACCCATAGCTGGTGATGATGTTGACTATGAAACTGGTGGTTCTGAGGATATTTTTTGGATGAAGAGGATGATGAAGGAGAATTCATGGACATAGGGGGAGATCTTTGAGATCAAACATTCCATTTTGGGTGTTTTTGTAACGCCCCCAAATCCGGGGTCAGAGGATTTGGTCGTCACCATAAAACCTTAATCTAATTTAACCTGTTTAATAAATAAACAAATGCCAGCGGAAGATATTTATCATCTATGACCCCAATTAATCCAAGATCTTTTAAGGTTACAGTTCTAGAAACAAGATATCCAAATTTCATAAATAAAATTTTCACTTTCTTTTCAAACTCTTTTCAATAAATTCCAAATAAATACTAAACCCGCTTATACTAGGCCCAAATACAATACATAACTATAGTATAATACGATATAAGCAACTTTACATAATAGAACTTACATTAGTTTGCAAACCCTAGACCAGCCATCTTCCAAAAGCTTCTTCTTTGCTTCATTGGATTACGTGGCTAAACAGCGCAAGTTAATCCTCATTGGAGGTTAAATTTGAAAATAGGCAAGTATGAGCGAAAGAAATGCTCAGCAAGTTCATTATAGCATATATAGGGTCGTTTTGATATAAAACTGACATCTACAATAGCGCAGAACATTTTAAAATCATAATTGTTGAAACAGAAAATTTGTTAAAGAATCGAATAATTGTCTCTCACTGTATTTAAAACTCTTTTTGATATTTTCGAGCAAAATGCTTCAGCAATACTTTGAATCTAGACGAGAATAAAACTCGTAAAACAGTGTTTACGGATATATCATAAATAATAATAACATGGAACAATGATTATGGAATGAATCATAAACTTTATTCTTTCACCTTTAATCCAAAACAGAAACAGTTGATAAATCATTTATTCTATGATTATAAAAAAATATAATAATTTAGATTGGGATCAATCACCGACGGACGTACTGTCACATGCTGATTAGCCCATGTGATAGCACAAGGTCCTGATTCATAGAAACATGTCCCCAAAACACGAGTACTTAAACAAAAAGGCAATATATCTGCCTTTGGCACAAATTGTGTCATAATATTTCATATGACACTTAGAAATAGCCCTCCGCTGGACCGTCCACCCCGGTCACTTACGCATTGATCCAATCTTAAAACCTTTTATTGAAAAGGGGTCATAATAATTGAAACCCAAATAATTTTATTCCCCCATTTACTTGGGTAGGAATATTCGCAACCAAATCATTTTCTCAAAATCCAAAACATTTATAAATCCCGTAATTTGATGGGTAAAATCACTTAGCTATTCTGAACATAGAATAGCAGAAGAGTACTTGCATAAACAGAATCATTTAATTCAGCGATATGTAAAATATTTATCTATTCTGAACCAAGAATAGGGAAAACAATACTTGCATAAGAAGATTTAAAAATAAATATCACTTGTCCAATAAGTGATGTTAGAGATACTTGTCTTTGAGATTTAGCAGTTAGTCACACTTGTAATGACACATCTATTCTTACATTCTGTCTCAAAACATCACCGTCTTTCTTTTCAACACTTTACTGATATGTTGCTCCTGCAATTTCTAGAAGCCTGATATCCAATACCATTCAATCGCACTCTTTATCCAACACATTGTCCTGATCAACCTGAATGATCCGTATATATAATTAAAAGATACAACTTTAATCGTCTAATCGATAATTACTCGACGAACTGTGCATCAAAATCCTATTTTCTACCCATACGATAGCCCGTACATAAAGAAGACATTCAAGCACAAGACCCTGGAACCACATACACGCGTAATTCATATAGCATGTAAACACATAATTCACGTATCACATAGTTTACATCACACATAATTCAGTTCGTCAAAAGGCTCGACTCGGTACGTTTAAAACTGAAATCATGTCAAAAATATGGCTTTTAGATAAGTAAGCGACTCAGAACTAACTTGCAAAATAAGTGACCTTTCGAAACAAAAGAGCTCCAAAGTATTTTTAATGAAAGCAGAATATTTTTATGAGTCTAGAGGCGTTCGTTTCGTATTAAACGGACGAACGGTCTATTTATTACAAATAACATAAGAATAAATCAATTAGTAATAATAATATTATTATTTGATTTTTAAATACCAAATATAAATTTTAAAAGCTCAAAATAATTTTTGGGAATTATTTGAATTAATTATAATTGATTGTACTTTATTTAACTATTTATAAATAAAAATTAATTGATTAAATGATTTAATCAATTAATTAAATCCATAAATAATTAAATAAAATAAAGTATAAATAATTAAACCAAATTGGATTTTTGGAAAATAATAAAAGAAAATGATTTTTGGAATTTAAAATAATTAAGTAAATAATTTTTTTAGAATTTAAAATAATAGGTAAATGATTTTTAAAACTAAAATAATTTGATTTTTGAAAATAAGAAAACAATTTTGAATTATTATAAAAATAAAACTCCAAAAACACATTTTGAGGAGGGTTCACCTTCTCTACAGGATCCACGGGCGGCAAGGCTGAAGAACACAGCCGAAAAATTGGCCGGAGTTCGACCGGAATCTGGGTTTATCCCCAAAAACCGGTGACTTCGCCGTTTTCCGGCGATCTCCCTGCCAGCCCCTAAACAAATCGGTTAAACTTCGTTTTTGTGCCAAAACAATCCTTGTAAATCTCACAACACAACATAAACCATTACACCATCAACTTATCACCAGAACCAAAACCCTGGCCAAAAATCAAGCAAATTCCGGTCGAAACCCGGTGAATCACGATTATACCAAATACTGAACCAAATACAACATATTTATATACTAAATCGATTCTTAGAATCCCAGGAATCATTCTAAACCATCAAAATCGTCAAACCATCCTTCAAATTCAAAAACCGAATTTAACTAATAAAATCGGAAAATAAAATTTGTTGAATAATCAACCTCTGTTGATGATATGGGTAATAACCGATAGCTCTCATCAAGGGCTTCACAACGGTTACAAATACTTGTGATTTGGAGTTCAATATCACCTTCAAATTTGATTTTGATTTTTAGAACTCCTCAAGAACACCAAGAACAACTTTTTAAAGAATTTTCAGAAAATCAAACCTCAATTACTATGTGTTATTGAACTCTATTTTTGAAGTATAATATACGAGATTGACTAGAAAAACATGCTCTACAACATGGAATCATCAAAACAATCAGATAATCACGTCTGCAAAAATTCATATTTTATTCAATAAATAATTCAAATTAAAATAATTAAATAAGAAAATCACCTTGATTTCTGCATAAAAATGGGTGATTGATTCAGAAAGTACTTTTCGAGAGCTTCGATTTGATATATGGCACGCCCGAATCGGAGTTCGATAACGTCTTCGTTCGTGCATTTGATTTTCAAGAACGTAATGAATAATTAGGGTTTTCTCTATAAATTCTATATTGCTATTGACTGATTATGATTAAACGATTAAAATGAAATAATAAAAGGCTATATATATTTATAGAATATTGGATCGATAAATTAGTTGCTTAGTCGCTAAGTATGTTACGACTGGCATTTTATGTAATATTATTTGTGAATTCTATATAATATTAGAGCCGATTATAAATATACATAGTGATTGTACGTTTGTGTGAATGGAAATTGCTGTGTTATAAGTTGCTTTATGTAGAATATAAATTTTTCAAAGCAAGAGTTTTATTAATTACCCTTATTTTTAATTTATAAGGAATATTCTAAACCTTGCAAAATTTTCTTTTAAAAGTTATTTCATTCCTAAATTTCAATAGTGATCTCATAAAATTTCTAAAAATCCAAGTTATTTTATGGTATAAATTTTATAATTTTTGAACCTTTATTTTATTTTATAAAAATAAATCTTTGAAAAATTGGTTGTTAATAATTAGCAAATTACATGGAAACCCTTGCATGCAAATCACTCTTCCATTCTATTAAAGGGCAAATGAGACATTTCCAACCCCACTAACTCACCTTTTGTTAGCCAAATTACCACATTAACCTTGCATGCAAAATGGCCTAAGTTTAGCTGGAGGTTATCCTTGTACATTCTCATTTCCACTCATTTCTTTTAGTCAATCAAAATCATAACACCAAGCACAAAATATGAGAATCATTTCACTCACTCCACACTCCACCCTCATCTCCCCTCCCTCCCCTCCCTCTCCTCATTGCTCTCGGCTGAGAACCCCCTCCTCACTCCCTTCTATTTTTTTTCATTCCATTCTCATCTTCCCTAATGTAATTCCCCTACATATATTTATTTTATGTACTTCCCAAGAGTTTTGTGATTGGGAGATGAAGTTTCATGGTTGCATGTGTAGCTTTTGTGTGATCTCCAAAGAGAAACTCTTGATTCTTGTGAATTCAAGAGCTCTCTATGAGATGCATTTCATATATGTTTTAAAAAAGTGTTTTATAAAAAAATCATACTTTAAAAACCTTTGCATGCTACTGAAATTTCACTATATAATCATGATTAGCCATGCATGCTAGTTTTAAGATGATTAATATGATGATCAACCATGTTGTATAAGTTACTCTTCTCGAAATCATATTTTCATGTTTAAGATTCTATAAATTCGAAATTATTTGTGCTTGAAATAGATTGTTTCCATGATATATTGCTTAATAATAGTTAAGAGAAGATATATTTCATAATTATTAAGGTTGAGAAATAGGTTCAAGTCGAATTTGCAAGAATTTAAACTCCATGATTAGCCGAAACTATGTTAAGTGTTTTCCGTGAATTGCATGTTGTATTTTTATTTGCATCTCGGTATTCTAGGGCATGGATAATCTCCACTCATGTTGAGGCACTATTTTAGGATGTTGATTCACTAGGTTTGCTTTGGTAAAGGTTGGATTCTTGGTTAATAAGTGGGAGTTAAGGTGGAAAGGGTTTAGTTAGTATTTGCATTTTTCCAGAATTGTTGCACTAGTTTGTGGGGAAGTTTGGAATGAGCATTTGTTGTGCACTTTGAGGCCCAAGCCATCAGAAGCTAGCACTATGAGTATATAATAGGTTTTAGGTGATTGTTGGAGGTTTGTAAGACGTTTGGTTAGGTGCACGAGTGGAATCACAAAATCTGTCCAGCAGGGGACAGTTTTGTTTGAACTTAGAAATGGGAAGTTTTGACCATGTCATAGGTAGGCCCTCATTAGGCCCTGTTGGGCCTTAGTTAGAGGGAGTGTCAGAGGAGTTTTTCCAGCCATAGTTCATAGGATTGGAGTTAGAATAATGTGTCACAAGTTAGTTCAAGTCAGGACCTTTTCTGCCCAGAAAAACAGGGGAACCATGGACTTTAAGATTAGGCCTAGGGAGGCCCAAGCTAGGCCCTTGAGCCACATCAAGTTTGGGAGTTGCCTTAAGATCAGAAGAGTCTAGTGTAGAAGTTTTGGAGGTAAAATTGTAGTGTAAGAGTGTCTAATGCACCCAAGAAACCATAGATGTCATTCTGAAATTTACCATAAGAAGCACCTTCACTTACCACATAGTTTTAGAGCACTTATGAGTGAGGCCTAGGTTGACCACTATAGTTGCAAGATAGCATAAAGTCAGTAGAGTGAAAGGCCCAAGTGAGGGTCAATAGGATTTGGATGGTTTAGTAAAGGCACATCGAGTTAGGAGGCCAAAATTTGGAGATTTTGTCTAGTTTAGCGATCAAGTGACTTGAGATGTGGAGTGAGATCATCCAAGCCTAGTGTTGCAATATGGTGTGTGTGATATTATTTGGTACTTAAAAATGGTATATGAGTATATGTGGCTATGTGTACTACTATATTTATAAGGTGTTTACAAATTGCGTGCATATAGGCATAAGTGCCATTGGTGTTTAATTTCGGGGTTTAAATAGGTTGAGTTGGTTAGAATATATTATAATGAGGTTATTATTAATTGTGTAGGATCTCGGGACGAGGGTAAACTTGCCATAAAGGTCGAGTAAAGCTTCCAGTTGCTCCTACTTGCCAGTCTAGTCCAGTCCAGCCTTCTCAAGGCAAGTGATTCAACCTACCTTTTTAGCTTACACTGCGAATGTGTGATAACTAGTTCTTATATATATGATGCGAGTATCCTGATTTATCTTGTTATACCTGGACCAAGTGATTCTCAAATCTATCTTCGTATTATATAGAAATGCCATGAACCCTCAAGTACCTATTGCAAGTAGATCAAAAGTCATACCATGCTAGTATACCAAAGTAATTATGATGCCATGATAAAATAGAGATTTGTTATAATACTTGATTGATCCTTTTGATTAACATGCTATTGATTCCTGAAAAATCTTGATATTGCACCCTGATGCTTTGATTTAACTCTTGTAAGAACCTCGATAGAAACTTTATCTTGATACCTAAAAGCCAGTTATTCTTTAAAGTCGTTCATGATTGTTTTATAACCCTATCCTTACCCTAAAGCTTGATACCCTGATATACCTTGAGTTGATGATCACTTTCCTTGAATTTTAACACCTATATCATACCTGGAACCAGTAATGCTTATCTTCTTGATATTTTAATATCCATACCTTATTTGAAACTATTTCTTTAAGCCTAGTCTGGCATTACTCTTCCATATTATCCGATAACCTTGCTAAATTTCCTTGTCAAAGTCCTTATAAATTAAAACCTTTCAATTACCCTAATAGAATAAAGTCTAGTGGATCATGGCCCTGAGATTTAGTGAACATATTTCCAATGTTTAAAAGTTGATCTATAATCCCTTGATAAAGATGTTCACTGTTTAAGAAATTTACTATCAATCGACATCATTTTTGAAATGATTAAAAATTTGGATTTTTAGTCCCAAAGGGGGATAAATGTTTTCTTTAAATAATGGATCTGGACTGAGACGCGAGTCCTTTCCACACTTATATTGTAGGCTTAAAAGTTGCCTAGGGATCCCATTAATGTTTTAGAACCCAGCGAGGTTCGGGATTACTTCGCGGCTGATCACCGGCTGTAATCTGTAGCGTCATAAAATGGTTTTTGATTAAGAATTAATTTTGGAAATGTTTTGATACAAACAAATGATGCCATTACCCAAAAGTTCATCTCTTATTATTATTAGCTCTATCTTCACATTGTTATTCTTTTAAATATATCTCAATATATGTTCTGTACCGTATTGTTTAGCACTTGTTGAGCATTTGGCTCACTACTTGCTTTCACCCTGATATTACAGCTAGCAGCTATGGTTAGATTCAAGCAGACAGCACGTAAGACTTGTGATGCCGATGCATATGTTCGAGCTCAGGTAGAATAAGAGATAGTTTTGTGTGAGGACTCGATATTAAAACGAGTTGTAATAGTTAATAGTGTTGGGCTGTTCCAAACCCTAAACTGTAAGTTCTTGGATTCGGTTGTATTTACTTTCTTTTTATCTATTGTAATAGTTTTATATTATGTATTGTTACGTTGGGGATGTGACAGGTTTTGGTATCAGAGCTACGGTTTAGAGTCCCTGGACAGCCCAAATAGGTTATAGGATATATGTATAGGTTATAGATATTATGCGAAAGAGTAGGTTAAGTAAATTTATTATTAATACTCCTCTGATATATTTATGTATGGTTTATCAGCAAAGGGCTCACTCCTCGTCATCTTCTGGGTCAGAAGACACTATTGCTTTCTCCGTGTATGCTGAGTTGAGGCGCGAGTTTGACATGCTTCAGGGCAAGTACGATCGACTGATAGACCGATTAAAGAATGTGTATCCGGACAGCCGAAACTATAAAGGGAAGCCTAAGGAGCAGATGACTACGAGACTTGAGACTTTGGTTCAGTATGTCAACACTAAGCTTGAGGAGATGCCATCGCACCGAGACTGTACCGGCCAGTATATCATCCAGATGGTGGTGGATGAGCTCCAGAGTATTGTGAAGACGCTTCGAGAATAGAAGACTACCAAGCCCCGTTCCGATAGAGTGGAGCCTTAGTTCTTTCCATTATCTACCTTTCATGTTGTTGTATTATCGGACTATGTAGAACTCCCTGTTGTTCCTTTAAATAAGCATGTTATTCCTAAATTCAGACCTTATTCTAATCTTGATGCATTGTGACCTTAAATTTCAATGCACTATCGTTCCGTTTGCTTTCAATTGTTTATTTTACGCCTTTATATGCATCACCCTATTTGTTTAAGTTGAAACTTGACCTCATATATGAACAAGAATGCCATGCGACACCCTCGAATTATTTCATTATTCATACCTGTTTTGATGTAACTCTTATTTCAGGATCATGCCACCCAAAAAGAAGAACCCAACAACCACATCCACCACAGATCCAAATATTCTTCGATTACTGGAAACCTTACAACAACAAACAAACGCTATAGCTCAACAATAACTAACTCTTCAATAACAATTTGAACCAAGATAACCGTGAACCACACCAACCACCTGATCCACCAGTACCACCTCGACAAGTTGTTACTTTCAAGGCTTTTTAGAATGTGAATCCACATGCATTTCATGATACCACTGATCCAATAATAGCAAACACATGGATTAAGGAAATGGAAAGAGCTTTTGAATTAGTACAGTTAAGGGACGATCAGAAGATACCATATGCTACTACTTCCTGAAGGGCAAAGTCATCTATTTGTGGGATTCAGTAAAAGCTATGGAAGCAAACCAGCAAGTTTCTTGGGAAAGATTTAAGAAGTTATTTCTGGAAAAGTATTACCCTAAGTACATGCAGAATCGGATGGAGCTTAAATTTCTTGAATTGAAGCAAGGGAGTATGTCTATACTGGAGTATGAGAAGAAGTTCACAAAATTGTCAAGGTTTGTAACAAAGTATACCAGCAGTGAAGAGGAAAAAGCAAAGAGATTTCAACAAGGATTAGAGTCTTGGATCAGAGATAGAGTGGCTATGTTTGACCTTGATACTTATGCAGGCGTAGTACAAAAGGCTGCTCTGATTGAGGGTAATGGGATGCAATCAAGGAAGGAAATGGATAACAAGAAGAGAAAGGTTCCATTTTATGGAGAAAAGTCTAAAGCCAGAAATTCACAAGATAGGAATATGAAGAAGATTGGATTCCATAAAGGCGAAAATTTTCAAAAAAAGGGGAATTTGAGCAGAAGACAAGAATCAAAGGGGAAGAAGGCACCCCGGAGTGTGTAATAAGTTAAGCATGACATGGTATAGGTGCAACCAGAAGGGACATTTGGCAAACAAGTGTAAGATGCCGAAGCCGGGAGTTACATGCTACAAGTGCAAGTACCAGTACAAGCGTGCCAGCTGAGGTATTGGCCTTACCTCCACTACCTACAATAACTCTGCAAGCAACAACAAGGACATTTGATTTAAAAATGAAGGACGCTGTTCAAAACTCTGAGGTGATAACAGGTACACTTTTACTAAATAATGTCGAAGCTAAAGTATTGATCGATTCGGGAGCAACGAGATCTTTCATATCATAAACTTTTGTTGATAAACTTTAATGTGATAAAATGGTTATGAACGAGGTAGTAAATGTAGTAATTGCAAACCAAGAGAAGATTCCTGTGAGTCAACTCTGTCTGAAGTGTGAGATTGATATTTCGGGGTATAATTTTTTAGCCGACTTGATACTCTTCAAGTTGGGAGAGTTCGATATAATTTTAGGTATGGATTGGTTAGGGAAGAATAATGCCCAGATTAATTGTAAGTCCAAGAAGGTTTATTTAAAGACGAAGAGTGGAGAGAAAGTAGTATTTAAGTGACAGAGGCAAGAGCAACTATTTCTTATAATTGTTCAGGCTAAGAAGTTACTTAGGAAAGTTGCGAGTCGTTCCTAGATTATGTAGTGGATTCGGAAAAGGACAACCCCAGCATAGAAGTTATTCCCATAGTCAACGAAT
Source organism: Apium graveolens (assembly GCF_009905375.1). Taxonomy (NCBI): domain Eukaryota; kingdom Viridiplantae; phylum Streptophyta; class Magnoliopsida; order Apiales; family Apiaceae; genus Apium; species Apium graveolens. The sequence continues at coordinate 176,848,315 of NC_133654.1, forward strand.
TTCTAGATGTGTTTCCAGATGAACTACCAGGCTTACCGCCAGATCGACAAATCGAGTTCGAGATCAACCTTGTTCCGGGCACAGAAGCAGTTTCGAAGGCCCCATATAGGATGGCACCAGCAGAAATAAAAGAGTTGGCGAGCCAGCTACTAGAATTGTTGGACAAAGGAGTGATACGGCCAAGTACGTCGCCATGGGGAGCACATGTTCTGTTTGTAAAGAATAAAGATGGAAGTATGCGGTTATGTATAGATTATCGGGAGTTGAATAAGGTGACAATTAAGAACCGTTACCCGATACCAAGAATAGATGACCTATTTGATCAGCTGAAAGGAGCAAAGTGCTTTTCAAATATTGACTTGAGATCAGGATACCATCAATTAAAAATCAAAGAAGAGGATATTCCAAAGACAGCATTCAGGACTAGATACGGACATTATGAATTCTTAGTAATGCCTTTTGGATTGACTAATACCCCGGCAACATTTATGGATCTGATGAATCGGGTATTTAAAAAATATTTGGATAAGTTCGTAGTGGTGTTCATTGATTACATCCTTATTTATTCAAAGTCGGAAGGAGAACATAAGCAGCATCTATGGATAGTATTGGAGATACTCCGATAAGAGAAGTTGTATGCCAAGTTTTCAAAATGTGAGTTTTGGTTAAAGGAGGTTCAATTTTTGGGACACGTCATTGGAGATGAAGGAGTTAAAGTAAATCTGCAAAGATTGAGGTGATTAAGAGTTGGGAGAGGCCAAAGACACCTACGGAAGTGCGAAGTTTTGTAGGATTGCCAGGATATTATAGAAGATTTGTCAAAGATTTTTCAAAAATCACCACGCCATTGACTAAGTTAACCAGGAAGTATCAGAAGTTCGAATGGAATGCAGAATGTGAGGATAGCTTTCAAGAGTTGAAGCAGAGGTTGGAAACAACTCCGGTGTTAGTACTACCAGACGACCAAGGAAACTTTGTGATTTTCAGTGATGCTTCACATAAAGGATTGGGTTGTGTGCTAATGCAACACAATAAGGTGATCGCGTATACGTCAAGACAGTTAAAACTGCATGAATTGAAGTACCATACACATGACTTGGAACTAGCCGCCATAGTGTTCGCACTTAAGATTTAGAGACATTACCTCTACGGGGAAAAGTGTGAGATCTACACGGATCACAAGAGTTTATGTGACGCCCTCCAAACCCGGGGTCTAGATTTGGGGGTCACTAGCCAATAAACCATAATAAAAATAATCACAGCAGAATAATATAAAGACTATGACCCCTTGCATGCACTGGATCGATCACAGGTTATAGTATGAAATAGGCACTAATACAACCCAACTATTATTACAAACCATATGTCTAATTAGTTTTACAATTTATTCAAACCTTATTACAAACCTCTAGATTAGTTAAGCGTTCCAAACTGTCTACTTGGAAAACACACCAAACTATCTACAAGCACACAACCTCTGGTCAGACTTGGAACTCAAGCTTATCCTGATCTAGCTGAAAGAATTAGGATAAGAAACAAGTATGAGCGAAAGAAATGCTCAGCAAGCAGTATATAGCTTATGATTTATAACAATAACAATAATATATCTGATGAACAAAACCAAACCACAATACCTGAACAGTATCAAAAATTGATATAAGATTTGATAATAAATAATATTTTTATAAATCTTTTTGTTTTGGATCAGAATCCTCAGACGACGGTATGTTGCCGCCGGTGATCAGCCGCGGAGCAACACCGGTATGCCGAAGCATATCCAACTAAACAAACGGGGCACCCAAGGCACATATTGGCCTAGCGAGGTATTATAATCAAGTATAATACATGGCTCATACTGGACCGCCGCCGCGGCCTCTTACGCTACCATCCAATCCATAAAAATAATTTTTCATCAAAGGATTCGAATCAAATGACATCCTTAATCATATAACTCCCCACTTCTCATGGTCCCGAGTTATCTCAACAATCGATGGTGAAATAACTAGAATAATTAGTTATTCACTAATCTCAAATCAAAGTTTTACTGTATAGAGTAATTTGTAGCAAAATATCAAAATGTTTAACTATTTTGAACTTAGAATAGTATATAAATTGAATAATAATGTCAGAATAATCATCACTTAAATGATAAGTGAAGATATAAATATTTTCAGAATAAGATTCATAGTAGTATCACTTGAATAATAAGTGAAGGTAGGTATATTTGCATTATATAACTCGAAATAAACATCACTTGAATGATAAGTAAAGTTAGGGTACTTGCCTGGTATGCTCAACAACTTCTTACTATTATTCTGGCTTATAGCTGCTGGCTACTATCTCCGTCTAACACTTGACCACACTCATTGCTACTTGATTCTGGAAACAAAAGAACTAACTTAAATGGACGGAACCAAACTCAATCGACGTAACTAGACGTCTTGACATCTACCGGATCGTTTATAACTAAGCATGTCATTTTAAACTGTAAACAGATAGCATGCATATCACATAGTACGTAATCATGGTATTCGTATAACACGTAATCACATATTTCGTGTAACATATAAGTCAGATCATTAAAAGATATGTCTCAGTGCGTTCAAAATGAAAATCAAGCCAATATTAGCATTTACCGATCAAATACCGACTCAAACTGATACATAAATCAAATGACATTGCAATACAAAAGAAATTAGGACTCAAAATATTTTTACTGAAAGCGCAATATTTTTCTGAGTCTATACGCGTTCGTGTCGTATTAAACGGACGAACGGTTTAATTATTATGAATAAAATAAGAAATAAATAGAAATAAATCAATTAATATTAATATTAATTGATTTTTAAATACCAAAATATAATTTTTAAAATTAAAAAATAATTTTTAGGAATTATTTGAATTAATTATAAATAATTTACATTTATTTAACTATTTATAAATAAAATTAATTGATTAATTGATTTTTAATCAATTAATTAAATTCATAAATAATTAACTAAAATGAATTATAAATAATTAAATCAAATTGGATTTTTTTGAAAATAATAAAAGAAATAGTTTTAGGAAATTAAAATAATTAAGAAAATAATTTTTTAGAATTATAAATAATAAGTAATTGATTTTTTTGAAATTAAATAAATGATTTAAAAAAAACAAGAAAATGCATTTTAAAATAAAAGGAAAAAGAAAGTAATAAAAACAGATTTTAGAAGACAGGCTTCTTCTTCGCTGGATCGAACGGCGGCCCTGAAGAACGGACTTTCGCCGGAGGTCGAAGAAGGTGACCAGCGTTTCGCCGGTTTCTGGAAAATTCTAGATTCCAGTCAAACGTTCGGCCAACTCCGGCGAGTCCTACAGCCATCAAAATAGCGACGTTTTCTTCCATTTTTTAACACCAAAACATCCGTGATTTCTCTAGGAGTATGATTCAACCGTGCCCAACCCCAAACGATCCCGGAAAATCATTCACCGGCCAAGAACCGGTTAAATTCCGGAGACCACCACCCAAAATCCCAACTTCTTCAAAACTAAACCAAAATCGATGATTTTGGTATCAAAACGATGCTAAATTCACACACAAACTATTCATAATCTTATAAACATCAGAAAATCAACAATAAATCCAGAAATCGAAAACAAAAAACGTAAAAACCCAAGAACTCGGTCACATCGATTTCGAACTCAAATAATTCAAATAAATATATGAATCTGCTCTAAACAATATCAGGAAGCTTATTCTATCAACAAGAACAACCAACTATCACTTAAAAATCAAAACAAAATTCAAGAACATGAACCCAGAATCGATTTTACAGAATACTCACCCTCGATTCGTGATTTTGATATCAACAGGAAGGGCTTGAAACAAGGATTATTTTGGTTACAAGAGCATCAACAGAGGATTCCTGAATCTCCCAGTATCATTAGATTTATGTTCTTGATAAGATTTTGTAATATCTGGGATATATCGTGCAATTCTTTTTGCTAATAGATAATTATTATATGTATTCAGTATCTCATCTGTGAATTATTTAAGTGTTAAATGTGTTTGAATGTTTAAAAATGTTATTAATTAAGTATTTCTATTTTTATATGTTCGAAATAAAATATAGATAATTGTCATATCTTCCTAATTATTTTTATGTTGATTTATGAATATATAGGAATCATATGAATTTTATAAAATATTTTTCCGGGTATTTAAAATCTATTTTATAAAAACGGGAACCAACCGACGTCATCCGTTGTTACGTTTTTCGAACCCGAAACTCTTCCGAGAACTCCTTCCTAACCTAATTGTAATATTCCGAGCATATTCCGTGTTTTGACTTTTTCGATCTGGCGTACGGTTTGTCCTGCGCGGGTCCCGGCGCAACATTTTCGATACAATATTCGTTTCTGTAAATCAATAAAACTTGTATTTTCGATAAACGGGAGCTTTTTATTAAACTATTACAATTATCACTTCGTAATACGTGTAACCAGGCGCTGAGACCAAGACCGCAGTACAAATTGTACTGATTTGGATAATTATCACGAAAACCGATACCATTTGGATCAGTTTTTATAAATAAACGTACCGTTTTATATCTGAAATGATCCAACGGGATACTAATTTTCCGTAATTATAAATAGCCTCTACCGTATTTTATTTTGTACCGGAAATCAATTGCAAACAGTATTTACAGAGTTTTTACAGAGAAAATACTATAATTATATTGTGTTCTTCATAATCAAACACAAATTCGAAGGCGTTATCGATGTCCGATTTTGGCGTACATATATTCAAAACGAAGCTACTGAAATCTAGAATCCAAATCTTCCATCAATTTCAACCCAGAAACATCAGGTGATTTCCTATTTAATTATTTATATTCGAATTTCTTGGTATTTAAATTATAAATTTTTGTACGAATGATGGTTTGAATGATTTGATGATGGTATGTTGTAGAGCTTGTTTTCCTGATCATTTTGATATATTATAATTCAAATTTGGAGTTCAATAACATGTTTAATTTTGGGTTTGATTCTCGGAATTTAGAAATTAGGGTTTATATTACTTTGAATGTTTTCAATTCGATTTGGGGGTTTCTTATTTCGGAATTGATAGACGTTCTAGAGGGGTGGGTTTTGTTCCCCTTGAAATTTGTAATCGATTCGTATAAGTTGTGCAAATCGACGAGGCCTGCAGAGGAGTGAGTTGTGATTTGAAGTTCTCGCCGGTGTTCTTGAAGTTTTTGGCCGGATTTTTGTTTCCAGATATCATTTGGTTTGTTTGTGGTTTGATTTGAACTACTGTCGTGATTTGGAACGAAAACCCCACCTGAATCATGTAAAACCATGCCGTTTTTGATCGAATCGGGGCTCGCCGGGGTTATTTTCCTGTCACCGGAAACTGGGTTCTTCGCGACCCGTTTCTGTTCTTGGTGACCCGGAATTTCGACCCGGTTTGACCCGATTTTGATCCAAAAGTTCCCTAAATCAGAAGTGTTTTGGCATTTTTGCAAGTTAGTACCTGAAGTTTCCAGAACTTTAAAAATTATGGATTTCTGTTTTGAATTCTTTCAAATTTCGGATTTCTTTTTATAAATTATTTTTAAAATTGTTTTTAATTTCAGAAAAATTCGAAAATGATTATTTTAATTTCAAAAATCATTATTTTAATTCCAAAATTTATTTTTAATCCAAAAATAAATCTGAATTAATTATTTAATTAATTTCAGTTAATTTTTAATTGATTAATTAGTCAATTAATTCAAAAATTAATTGATTAATTGATTTAATTAATTATTAATTGATTTTAATTAGTTATTTAATTAGAGTTAATTATTTAAAAATGATTTAAAAATTCTGAAAAATAATTTCGAGCTTTAAAATATTATTTTAAATTAGTTCCAAGGCTCTATAATTATTATAAAATTGTTTCGAAGCCAGAATTGGCCAACCGAACCTTGTTTATTACTCTGAAATTGATCCAACGACCCGTTTTAATTCCGAAAAATGTTTTAAAAATCATTTTAAATATCCGAAAGCCTGTTTATGATCCGAGACTT